>NW_024533393.1:0-61016 GCF_016097555.1 Gigantopelta aegis
TTTAAAAAAAATATCAATATAATAGAAACAAAATGAATTTACTTAAGCAAAAGGGAATTCGCCACTTTAATTATCTTGTTGCATTACTTCAAGGGTTAATTTTAATGGTAACTCAAATGTAGAAATAAAGGGGGGTTTATGGAGATGGAACGCGGCACTTTTGATGAAAGTTAAAATAAATTTCTAGGTCAATCGTTCCTTTCATTACTGTTACTAGTTGGGATAAAAATCTTGGAGTAGGGAGGGGATTTTGTTTAAGTGGAAGTAATTGAGGGACTCTCTATTCTTATAATAGTTGACAAAAGGAAATGAATGGATGATGAGAATGAATGGACAATCTTTTAATAAGAAAGACCAGCTACACTTTCTCATTATGTTTTTGTGGGTTCCAAAGTTAATATAATTTTGAAGAAAATGATAAAAATTTCCTTAAAAAGTGATGCAAGGTTTCTTGTTTTGTAAACAAAGTTGGATGCTGCATTTGTTACAATGGTACCATGGAAGAAAACAAGTCCTGAGTGAGGTGTGATGGGTGGGGCATAGGAAACAGGGTCTAAAAATTAGAGGAGTAATGCTTATAGAGTTAGGACAAAGACCTGACCAGATGTAAATGATACCAAAGAAGACACAACGGGGGTAAAAAACCTTTTTATACTGGTTATTAAAGTGTATATATTATAGAGACAAGGAAAACATTGACTAATGTTATTAAAGGACTTATTACAGGCTTACTTAAGATAACAAATGCACTAAAACTAAGGACTTAAAGCTCATTGAATTTAAAGTCAAGCTAGATATACTAACACAAATGAGTATTGATACACTGACTGTATTTACTTGCCATGGACTTAGCGAGAGGAACATCAGAGACCACTGTCAAAGATTTGGCTCTGAATGGAATCTGGTTCCTTCTTCTATCTTGCTAAACAGCCCTGTAAAGTCATGAATCTTTGGTTGCTAAAACGAAGTAAAAGATGCACTAAACTAAGGGCTAAAGCTCATGAATTTAAACTCAAGCTATATATACTAACACACTTCACTGCATTTACTTGCCCTGGGCTATAGTGAGGAACATTTATTGTCTTGGATTTACTGCATAGAGAACACTGTCAAATGATTGGCTGAATGGAATCTGGTTCTTCTTCTGTTCTTGCTAATCAGCCCTGTAGAAGAAATAAAGTAGTGAATGATTGGTTGCTAAAATGAAGTAATGCTGTCTAAACATTTCTAGTACAAACCATTGCAAGCTGATACTAACAATTACTAAACTTGAGGGCTAAAGCTCATTGAATTTAAACTCAAGCTATATATACTAACACACATGAAGAGTTGATACTATGACTGTATTTACTTGCCCTTGGGCTATAGCGGAGAAACATTATTGTCTTGGATTTACTGCAGAGAACACTGTCAAATGATTTGGCTGAATGGAATCTGGTTCCTTCTTCTGTCTTGCTAAAAGCCCTGTAGAATAAAGTCGTGATCTCATTGGTTGCTACTAAAGAAGTAAGGCTTCTAAGATTTCTAGTACAAACCTTTTACAAGCTGATACTGATACAAAAGAAGACACAATGGGGGTAAAAAGCCTTTATACTGGTTATTAAAGTGTATATATTAAGAGACAAGGAAAAAAGTGAATATTTTTTTAAAATGACTTATTACAGGCTTAGTTAAGATAACAAATGCACTCAAACTAAGGACTAAAGGCTCATTGAATTTAAAGTCAAGCTAGATATACCAAAACAAATTAAGTATTGATACACTGACTGTATTTATTTGCCCATGGGGCTGTAGCGAGGAACATTATGTCTTGGATTTACTGCAGAGAACACTGTCAAATGATATGGATGATTGGAATCTGGTTCCTTCTTCTATCTTGCTAGACAGCCCTGTAGAAATAAAGTCATGAATCTTTGGTGCTAAAACGAAGAAGTAACGATGCACTAAACTAAGGGCTAAAGCTCATTGAATTTAAAGTCAAAGCTATATATACTAACACACTTGACTGAATTTACTTGCCCTTGGGCTATAGCGAGGAACATTATGCTAAATGGAAGTAATGGAGTCTAAGATTTCTAGTACAAACCATATAAAACACATTCACATATGATATAGGACAATACTCAAGACTCAATCAACTCTCTACAATATGCACATTTTATAATATATAGTGGATAGATAACTTATGGGACAGGAAGTCTACACATGATAATCATATTCATAAGTGTATACACAATACAATAACCAAACCAATAATACAGCACAAGCTGATACTGACACAAACGTAGAGACAAGTGAGGGTAAACAGCCCTGCAGAAATAAAGTTGTGACAAAACCATTACAAGCTAATACTGATACAAAAGAAGACACAAGGTTTTAAATGGGCTGTACTGATATAATGGTAGCATAATGGGGCTAAATAGGCTTGTAATGATAAAACATTTGACTAATATATTCAGACTTCTTACATTGTACTAATATACTGGTTACTAAAGTTTATATATTAGAGAAAAAGAATAGTCAGATATGTTTCCAAATGACTTATTACAGGCTAAGTTTGGATAACAGATGCACTAAAACTAAGGGCCTAAATCTGACTCAATTTCTTTTGTTCTAGCGAGTAACATCATCGTCTAAGATTTATTGCAGACAAGACTGTCAAATCCACTTGCTGCATGTAATACAGTTCCGTCTTCTGTCTTGCTCCACAGCTCTGCAGACGTAAAGTCCTGACAGATTGGTTGCTAAAATGAAGTAATGCTGTCTAAGATTTTTAGTACAAACCTTTACAAGCTGATACTGATACCAAACCAGGGACAAATCAGGGGTAAAAAGCCTTTTAAAAACACTTGAATAATATTATTGAGACTTGCTACATTGATGGCAGTACTTGTTACTACTGTTTTTTCCTTCTGTTCTAGCAAGGAATTTCATTGTCTCGGATTTACTGCAGAGAACACTGTCAAATGCTTGCCTGTTGGAATCCAGTTTGGTCCTTTTGTCTTGTTAAACAGCCCTGCAGAAGTAAAGTCCTGACACATATATTGCTAAAATGAAAGTAAATGCAGTCGATGATTTCTAGTACAAACCACTGTACTTTAGATTATTGGGTATAGCTACTTGTAGTAACTTTTCTGCTGCTCTATTATATGCTCTAAATCTGCTAGGAAAGCAAATCTATCTTAAAAAGAGCAGAAAAAAAAAAAAAAAAAAAAATGCACGCATCTTTTCTATGTAGCTATACATAACGGAAAAGATTTCTTCGTGTGGTTACCAACTGGTTTTGCAAAGAGTTTGTGTTTCAAATCTCCCTTTCATGATGGATTCAAGCTAGGTTATGAACCAACTGCTTGAATTCCTCTAGGTCTGCAACAGATTTCCTCTAGAGACACACAATTCGAAGTTGCACTTCATAAAAAATATATGAAGAGAGACCATCATATCATGTCTAGAACAATCACATCAAGAAAAGCAGTTATTCACGAACCCAATTATTCACATTCCAACAGCACTGAACATTTTTGTTGCTCTTTCGGCTTCCACTAAATAAATCTCTGCATTTACTGACAAACACGTGCTTAAAACTCGTGTAGTGAATAAAACGTCATCAATATAAACCGAACCCATCAATTTCGTCATTTAATTTAAAATGTGTTCATTATGATGTCAATAATTATGTGCATGCGCAAGCAGTAATGACAGGCTTCTTTTCTACCGCGCGAAAGTCTCGATGTACGAGGCTAGTACTAAATAAAAAACATTCGACTAATTTTATTGAGACTTGTACATTGTACAAAATATATTGGTTACTAAAGTCTTTATATTAACGAGAAAAAGGACTAGTGAGATATTATATTTCAAAAAGACTTACAATAGGCTTAGTTAAGATAACAAATGCACTAAAACTAAGGACTAAAGCTCATTGAATTTACAAGTCATGCTACATATACTACAGCACCTGGAGTACTGCTTCTCTGACTGTATTTGTCCTACTATCTTTCCTTTCTAGTACAAACCTTTTCAAGCTGATACTGATACCAAAGCAGACACAATCACTGGGGTAAAAAGCATTTTAAAAACACTTGATTAATATATTCAGACTTCCTACATTGTACTAAATATATGGTGGTTATAGGTGAGATTATTACGTTATAAAATGACATATTGCAGGTTTAGTTAAGATAACAAATGCACTAAAACTAAGGGCTAAAGCTCATTGAATTTAAAGTCAAGCTAGATATACTAACGCACAATGGACAATGACACAATGGGAGTTAAAAAGCCTTTTAAAAACACTTTACTAATATTATTCAGATTTCCTACATTGTTACTAAATATACGGGGTTACTAAAGTATACATTAGAGAGAAAAGAAACAGTCAGATATGTTTCCAAATGACTTAGACATGCTTGGTTTTAGTGCATCTGACTGAATTCCAAAGTGAAGCTACATGTACTAACACACATGGACTACTGCTCTCTAAACATAATTGTTGCTACTGTCTTTCCTTTTGTTGTAGCGAGTATCACTCATCTCTAAGATATACTTCAGATAAAAAACTCAAATGGACTTGGCCTTTTTAAAAGCATCACTAAAATTATTAGACTTCCTACATTGTACTAAATATACTGGTTACTAAGGTGTATACATTATAGACACAAGGAAAGGTGACATATATATGTTTAAAATGACTTATTACGACTTAGTTAAAATAACAATTGCACTAAAACTAAGGGCTAAAGCTCATTGAATTTGAAGTCAAGCTACATGTACTAACGCACATGAAGAGTTGATACTATGACTGTATTTATTTGTCTATGGGCTTAGCGAGGAACATTATTGTCTTGGATTTACTGCAGAGAACACTGTCAAATGATTTGGCTGAATGGAATCTGGTTCCTTCATCTATCTTGCTAACAGCCCTGTAGAAATAAAGTCATGAATCTTTTGATACTAAAACGACAATAATGATGAACTAAACTAAGAACTAAAGCTCATTGAATTTAAAGTCACGCTATATATACTAACACACATGACTGTATTTACTTACCCTTGGGCTATAGCGAGGAACACTTGTCTTGGATTTACTGCAGAGAACACTCTCAAATGACCTGGCTGAATGGAATCTAGTTCCTCTTCTGTCTTGCTAAACAACCCTGCAGAAATAAAGTCATGACTCCATGGTTGCTAAAACGAAGTAATACTGTCTAAGATTTCTAGCACAAACTATTACAACGTAATAGCTACAAAGGGCACTAAAGTAAGGGCTAAAGCTCATTTATTTAAGTCAAGCTATATACTACAACACACTTCACTGCATTTACTTGCCCTTAGGCTATAGCGAGAAATATTATTGTCTTGGATTATTGCAGAGAACACTGTCAAATGATTTGGCTGAATGGATCTGGTTCTTCTTCTGTCTGCTAAACAGCCCCGTAGAAATAAAGTAGGAATGATTTGTTGCTAAAAATAAGTAATGCTGTCTAAGATTTCTAGTACAAACCATTCCAGCTGATACTACAAATCTACTAAACTAGGACTAAAGCTCATTGAATTTAAACTCAAGCTATATATACTAACACACTTCACTGTATTTACTGCCCTTAGGCTATAGTGAGAAACATTATTGTCTTGGATTTACTGCAGAGAACACCGTCAAATGATTTGCTGAATGGAATCTGATTACTCTTTCTGTCTTGCTAAACAGCCCTGTAGAAATAAAGTCCGTGAATGATTGGTTGCTAAACTGAAGTAATGCTGTCTAAGATTCTAGTAGTAAACCATTGCAAGCTGATACTACAAATCTACTAAACTTAGGCTAAAGCTCATTGAATTTAAACTCAAGATATATACTAACACACTTGACTGTATTACTTACCCTTGGGCTACCAGCGAGGAACATTATTTTGGATTTATGCAGAGAAACACTGTCAATGATGTTGGCTGAATGGAATCCATTCCTTCTTCTGTCTTGTAAACAGCCCTGTAGAAATAAAGTCGTGACTCATTGGTTACTACTAAAGAAGTAAGGCTTCTAAGAGTTCTAGTACAAACCTTACAACTGATACTGATACTAAAGAAAGACACAATTACAGATACAAGGAAAACGTGACATACGTTTCAAAATGACTTATTACAGGCTTAGTTAAGATAAACCAATGCACTAAAACTAAGGACTAAGGCTCATTGAATTAAAGTCAAGCTGGATATCTAAACACAATGAAGGTATTGATACATTGACTGATATTATTTGCCCATGGGCTGTAGCGAGAACATTATTGTCTTGGACTTACTGCAAGAGAAGAAACCACTGTCAAATGATTTGGCTGAATGGAATCTGGTTCCTTCTTTATTTGCTAAACAGCCCTGTAGAAATAAAGTCATGAATCAGTTTGGTTGCTGAAAACGAAAGTAACGATGCACTAAAACTAAGGGATAAAACTCACTGAATTTAAAGTCAAGCTATATATACTAACACACTTCACATGTATTTACTTCCCCTGGGCTATAGCGGAGGAACATTATTGTCTTGGATGTGACTGCAGAAAATTTGTCAAATGATTTGGCTGAATGGAATCTAGTTCCTTCTTCTATCTTGCTAAACAGCCCTGTAGAAATAAAGTCATGAATCTTTGGTTGCTAAAACGATCAGTAGTCAAGTAGCGATGCAACTAACACACTTCTGTATTACTTGCCCTTGGGTCTATAGCGAGGAACATTATTTGTCTTGGATTTATTGCAGAGAAAACATCTCAAATGACCTGGCTGAATGGAATCCAGTTCCTTCTTCTGTCTTGCTAAAAACCACCCTGCAGAAATAAAGTCATGACTCCATGGGTTGGTAAAATGAAGTAATACCCTCTAAGATTTTCTAGCCAAACTATTACAAGTGATACTACAAATGCACTAACTAAGGCATAAAGCTCAATTGAATTTAACTCAAGCTATATATACTAACACACTTGACTGTATTTACTTGCCCAGGGCTATAGCGAGGAACATTATTGTCTTGTAGATTTATTGGCAGAGAACACTGTCAAATGATTGGCTAAATGGAATCTGGTTCCTTCTTCTGTCTGCTAAACAGCCCTGTAGAAAAAATGTTGTGAATGATTTGGATGCTAAAAATAAGTAATGCTGTCTAAAATTTCTAGTACAACCATTACAAGCTGATATGGTAGCCTGGGTGGACAATCACAGACATAACTTCCATTAGTATTATCAACATTTGTGTTCACAAAGATGAGTACCATTTGTATATTCATTGATTTGTCTATATAAAACAAAGCATATTAGGATTCCATTTCTATGTTACATTACCATCACAAACTTTGTGCCCTGTCAGTTGTGTTCAATAAGAATCCACTATTACAGGAACACTCATAACTTCCCAGTCTATTAGTACATATTTGAGTACAACCTCCATTACTTAATAAACCCCATTCATTAGTATCTAGTAATTTTACTTACTCTCAATTAGTAACATTATTACTAACCAACACAAGTATTCTGAATACATCATAAGATGGTATCCAGCAAAGCAGGAAACAAAGATAGGAACCTTCTGTTTTGACACAATTCTGATTACATCCACTAATGCCCAAGTACATTCATCATTCACATCTTATAAAAATTGATTATATATTGGTAGTAATAGTACATTAATAATCTTACCATCACAATGATGGGTTGTCAGAGTTTATAATAATAGCTGGTATTACATGAGCAGTAGTAGTAACTGCCTTTTGTATTATGACAAAATGGTCACATCCTCCATTATTCTTAACACATTCATTGATTTTCTGTTATGAATACACTAATTTGTTTTAAATACTTTCAATCATGAACATACCAGTACAGTTATGACCATCAACATTGAGAGTATATCCTGAATCACAGGAACAGCTATAATTACCAATGTGTTTGTACAATATGAGCACAACCACCATTGTTAGTAGCAACATTCATTGATATCTATAAATGACATAGAATTATGTCATTAAACCTATATTATCCCATTACCAGAACAATGTAGTTTTGTTATAAATTTGATAGCCATAATAACAAGAACAGGTGACTGTACTGTTTGTTTGTGTAACACTTGTTCACAACCACCGCTGTTAGTTAGAAATGTTGGATTCACTAGTGCAATAAAATAAATATATTAATATTATCATTAATATGTTACACTTACAAGTGCAATTATGTTGATCAACTTGTAGAGAATAACCAGTACCACATGAGCAAAAAAAAAAACTATACAATGTATTATGACAGTAGTGTTCACAACCACCATTGTTAATGTTACAAATGTTACTAGAAATTAACTTGAATACCTAAATGAGGTCACAACAATCAATCAATGCTGCTAAATCTATTCACTACCTGTCCATTTGAGAAGCATTTCTGCTAGATATCCATAACCACCATGAAAAGTAAAATCCATACACACTGACATATACTATCAAGTACTTTTATTTGCAGGACTGTGATTATGGGATTGACTGGAGTGGACCATTGAGTAATGATGATGATAGTAATACTGTGACTGTGCCTGACCTTCCATCTAATTTCTCAATGAACATCAAAGAATCTTGTTAACAGAAGAAACTTCAACAGTATCCAGGCACAAAATCCAGTGTAGAAACACTACATGTTAGCAAGAGCCTTCATGTCATAAAGTTGGTTGTGTTAAGTTTGGCGGTTGACCACTGAAATAAGAAGTTGAAGAAGAGTCACAATGTTATCACCATAGTCAACCACAAGGTGATACAAAAGTGATGATATTTGGACAAAAGAAAGATGCTTAAAAACCATTAAGAAACGACCTGTTTTCTAAGAAGCTGTCAGTTTGCAAGAACAAAAAAGTATTACTGAACTTTTTTGTGATTGAACATGACTCGGTCAAAACAATAAATATACTATAATTAAAATCATCTTCAGAGAGGAGATTTACCCACAGGACAATCAATTTAGAGAAAGTAGGATAAAATCATCAAAAGTATGAGTCAGAGTTTAATGTTGACCATTGAAACATGATGTAAAGGTGTTGTTCCATTAATACATTAACTTTATTGAGGTCAGGTATTAAATTTTAACAGATAGGTTGGGAACATGTTGTGTATATCTTTTATTAAACATTTACCATATCCAGAACTTCTTGTATTAACAATAAATTAGAAATGTATTCCTTTTTTGCACATGTAATTGAGGATACAACATGATTCTTAAAATATTTTATAGCATGCTGCTATAGTGCTTGAGGTATAATATTTGTTATTTTCATAAAGAACATTTCCTTTTTAAATAGCACATTAAATGTCACTGTTGATCAGGTATGGTCTAGGTCTTTTAGAGTTTATTTTTGAATATAATTATTAAATGTTCTTTCAAATTCCTGTTATTACACTTAAGGTATACGAGGTTTTTTCCCAGTTTATTTTTAGAAAGAAGAAATGAATTTTTGATCAAGTCAGCATGAGAATAATTCCAAAACAATATGTCACTGACTAGACTATTGGCTTTAAGAATACACATTGCCAATTACATGAGACATGCGTCTGATCAGAGTTGGATACGGAAGGGACAGTAGAACATCTTCAATATATAATTTAGTGGAGTGGTAAGAGATGAATCCAAATTAGAAAGGTGATAAAATAAAGGGTTGATAAGTTTGAAAAGTTATTTTGAAATTACCAATTAATAACAGAGATGACCCAGTAATGAAAAGAACTAATATGACATTTTGTAGATGATAGATGATATAAGAGACTGATTGTGAACTTCAAATTATTATTTTAAAATAATAAAAAAGAATTAATAATAATAATATAATAATAATTTAATAAATAGTTTAAAAGTTATAGTAATAATAATATAATAATAATAATAATAATAATAATAATAATAATAATAATAATAATAATAATACATATAATAATAATAAAGAGTCATAGTTCAGTGACCAATCAGATTTTGCTTTGTCAAAGTTTGTCCCCCTTTGTACCGCAAAAAAAGAAGTATCTAGAAAGCAGAAATGAACGTCTTGTGGTACGAAGATAAGTTTGAAGTTTGAGAGACCACTTTTTTGTTGTCCGTAAGTATCAAGTGTCAAATGTTTGTTTTACCAAATGAAGTTAAACTTATTGCAGGTTTCCAACATGGCAGTTTTTTTTCAGAGGGATCTTGTTGAAAAGGCTCTGATCAAGAAGCAATAAGAATTCTGGCGTCATTCCCCTTACCTACCACATCATCGGTATCTCAAGGGCCCTACCACTAGCTTGGTGAGAATGAACTATGTATGTATACTATACATGCATACTGCATATATCTAGTCACTTGCATTCACAAAGACAAAACCATGATCATGTGGACAGATCAGCTGGGCATACCAGAAAATGCCAACTAATGCAAACTTTTGCCCCTATGTAGTTATTGCTATCATAGTATAGGGAACATCTCCATGCAAGTATATAGGTTGATAAATGACCTTTCATGTATGGCCGCCTACCTATGTATGTATAGGTAATGCAGGGATACCATAGTGAACGTTGTGATATTGCAATGAGCCATCTTCAAAGGGCTATGGAAGCCCTTACTGCTAGAACTCGAGAATCAAGAAATAAAAGTTCTTTTAGCATGGAATTTAACCGAACATCTTTCTTAGGACAGAAGAAAAGTTCTGTGAACCTACTGGACAAGCAACTGTGTAAACGTGCAACGAGGACATGGACCACACAAATTTGTTTGTTTAAGTTCTTGTGTCCAAGATATCATACCAACTACTTATACAGAGAAAGATGCTTTTGTTGAAAGCTGGGCTTGGGGAAAGAAGATTGTTGTTTGAAGATGTTTACTGCTTGGAGGAAGAGTTTCGAGCATGTGGCATTTCCAAAATTAAAAGATTTTGGTGGCTTCATATTTGCAAAGGCAATATGTAATTCAAGTTTTTTAGAACCACTCTCATCTATGTGCTTAACCTCACCAAGAACTTTACTAGAAAGAATTGGTAACTCTAGAAACATAGATTATTCCACCAGTAGGGAGAGATTTAGACTTGACACCCTGCCATCTTCCCCCTGGGGTAGGCTTGCCAACTATTAATCTCAACATATTTATTTATCATACATGTACATATAGCTGTGGAGAAGTACCTATCACGTGCTAACGACATTCCTGTTACAGTGTTTTGTCATCATTTGTCATCATGTGTAAAGTCAGGTGAGATGTCTGCTATGCTTATATTTGAGTAATTATATGTCATGTAGGAGAGGGCTAGGGAGGATATGCAACAGTCAACGATGAGGATGTTGACCTACCCCCACCAACGTTTGGTTCATCCTTCACATCCTTCCATGTCATCAAGTAATGTTTGAGCTTCTTGATGAAGAGTGTGATCTAGAAATTTGAAGAGACAAAAGATACAATTGTCGCATATGCACTTGAGCAAAGCATTAGAGAATGTGATAAAGTTGGCAGGTATGCTGTATAGTTAGTGCTTTTATACCTCTCTTGTCTCTGTAGTCACTCACTGAAAGACATCATACGAACATTGTCAAGAAAAGTTGAACATCATGGAGATGGAAGTTAAACAGAGAATGTATAATTGTGACTTCTCCTCACACTAAACGTATCAAAGAATGTACAGTTGTATTTTCACATAAACAGGACTTTCTTCGATAGGTTGTCTTCAAAGGAGAACAGGGTGAAGATAGTGGAGGGCTGGGAAAGAACTTTGGGGCCTTTTTCTCATTTACAACTTAAGGAATGTTACTTTGAGTGGGAAGAAAATAAAACAAAGTAGTTCGACATTATATTTTTGGTCTTCAGGTATATAATGCATGAAAATTATTTGAATGATGTTGGCAGTTTTTAAATGTATAAAGTCTGTTGCTGCTAATGATTTTCTCTCTATTCCATTGTAGACAAATGTTTTTTACAAAATTGGCTGTTTAATGTTTGTATCTCTTAGTCAAGGAGGATCAGGCTATCCTTATATCTGTAAAAGGGGTTTACTGATTACCTTTGTGACAATGAACTAAACGAAATCACTATTGACTATACTATTATACCTGATTATGACATCAAGCTGTTAGTAAGCAAGGGTAATAAGTCATGATGACTATGTATAGGTACTTCTAATTTAAGAGTGTATTCAGCTGAGATTTACTGAACTAACCTAATTTTGTTGTGTAGTTTCTTTATTTTATGTGTCAAAGAAGAAATTACAGTACTATTCCCACAATAAAACTTTATAATTTGTTTATAATTTTCCTATGTATAAGCAGTTAGAGACACTTTTTCTATCTCTGTTATTTATAGACTAGTTATTGTGTTGTCTAAGATGATAGATGCTGGTCAGTAATGAGCAGATCCAAGTCCTATCAATAGATGCGATAGAAGGACTGTCCTACTGTGGGTTCCAAAAAGAGTCCCACAATATTGACACTTGAAGATCGTTCTACCTTAGTCCATATTATCACAATGTACTATACAATACTTTGATCAAAAGCTGAGCTTGATCAACTATTGAATGGACTTCAAACTCTTGGTGTGGCAGATGCCCATGAAGTCTTGACCCGAATAGTCTAGAAACCCTCTTTACTGCTTCTTCACACCCTAGTGAATTGACTATTGATTGAATAGAAAAAGTCAATAGTACATCTACTTTGTGATAATGGGTTTGCTCTTTTATTTCTAATAGTAGTATCAAGTCACTGTTTCAAAACTGAGTTTACTACTCTGAGAATTCAGTCATAGAAAGAAGAAAGAGATGGCAGCGTACATACTTTTTGGTGGACTATTTAGAGGATTCCCAAAGTAAGTAGTTCAGTCATCTTATTTACCTAAAAATAAAAGATAACCTTGTTATTGTATTCATTTACCAATGTCAATACTTTCTGGTGATGGGTTGGCCTTGTGGTTTTATAGCTCACTAAGTTTACGTTACTGAGCTAGCTTTCAGCCTCTATTGTCTTAGTGGTTTCTTTGATATCATTCATTAGTCACTTTATGTATACATTGACTAAAAATTATTATAGAATTTGCAATACACCATTTATATGCTTTCAAAGTTTCAATATACTTTCACATTCCTTACAGGTTGGGAGTAAATGAAGTTTCCTTAAAGGACATTCTGATTTCCTTATTGGTTCATCATCTGGTACCTCCACTCAGGTTTGATATAGATCCAACTCTGTCATTCAGCCACAATGCAGTTTCTCCATAGCCTTTACATATACTTTCTCACTCACTCTACCTACACGACACTACAATGACTATAATCAATTTAGCTCAAAATGGATCAGGCCTTTACTTGTCATAGTGGGGTTTGGGTGTAGTTTGATAATGTTTACGTTCCATATATTTATGCTCTTGATGCATCATATAGTTATCTTATGCTCATTGTATTCATTTATGTTTGATTTTATTTTATGTTTTTGGATAGTATAGTCTCTCTAATGCTTGTATACTTCTGATAAAATTTTTGGTAAAAAATTGTTTTTGACAATCAATAGTTTATTCTGTTTATTCTGTTTACATACCATGATCACACAGGTCCATAAAGACATCAAGTTCATCAAGACAATGAAAAAGGACTTTCCATGGCCTCACAAAGAGCCACTATGAAAAGAAACAATAGCAAAAGAGTGTTCACCACCACCAGAAAAAAAAAGATGGACAATATCTTAGGACAATAACTTGTAATAGCTAGGTACTTTATTGTGAATATAAACAGAAAATGTGCACTTTGAACTAAAAAAAATACTAAGTTGCTAATACATATAAGACTAAAATCAACTAATACCATTTATCTATTATGTAATTCATCAAATTTGGAAACAGGTATGTGGAAAAAAAGAGCATAAAACTATACTAGATATGAACTTGAACCAAGACCTACTAAAGATAGCATATCACCTAAAACACTAGAGCCTGGATGAGAAAGAGCATTTCATTTATACATGATGTTTCTATAAATATCACTCTAGCCTGTACATATGCTGCAAAATTGAAGTTATAGAAATATCCAGCTTCTCCACAAATGAATGTAAACATTATTACAAGTACACTTAAATTGGAATGAACTCACAATGATTTGTAATTATTTCTTATAAAAATCAAAGTTAGTGGTTCCAAGGTGACCTCTTCTTTCAATAAAGTGATAAAAGTGTATACAAGTATGTAGAGCTACTTCTTTACAAATGACCCAATGACTTTTGATATGTTTAGTTAGTTATTCCTAGCATGAGATATAGTCAAACTGAAATTTGACAGAGTATAACATACTTGACACACATGACATGTACAATAAAATAAATATAATATATCTAGTTAGTGTTACCTTAGGAACATTTCTAAGCTGTGAAAGTCCTAGTGGTTAGATTATTTTTATACTCTATAGAGTCTGAATACATAGAAATACTTTATACCCTTCAATACAGCACTAGTTGTCCAGAAGTACCAAACTAGAAATCTCATATAAAACAAATTGTATCCTTTGCATACCATAATGATTTGATGTTACAAATAATCTGCATATTAATAATAAATTCTTGCACAAGCATTAACTAACTGAAGCAAAACTATTTTATATACATATAAAATGTATTTTATAGTAAAAACAAGAAAAATAAATAAAGAAAAAACAGCAAATAACAAAGAAATGCTTCAATGAAAACTTGCAAAAGAGTAAACTACAACAGCAAACACAACATAGGATGATGACATTTTTCATTATTAACAAAATCAACAAAACTGCAGTCAAACACAAATTGACAGAGCATACCAACCTTCTCTTTTAAATGGCAGTATGAACATTGTTTCTGAGCTTCAAGATAATTCTGCTATATCTGACTCTCCTATATCATATACTATTACAACTATATACTGAATATATCTCACATGTCTGCTTCTACAGTTAGTTTTTCTTTTGAATTATCTCTCTTGCATTTCAATACTAAAAACTATGTTCAGTTTCAATTTAGGAAAATGCTGCTCTGCAGTCTTGACACTATCTTCATGTTGACCTCCTTGCTTCTTCATACTGTTTCTTAGCTTCTTGTAGTTTTCTCTTTATTTGTTCTTCCTTCTCTTGATGATCATGAACTTAAATAATTATATTGTATCACGTCCTGAGGATGTGTGATAAGTGTTAGTTTTTCTTTTTAATAAAGTTTGATGATTTGACTATACAACATATGGTCTATTACTAAATATTTATGTTGTATTTGTAAATTTCAATTTAGATTATGAAGTTGTTCAAACCCAAATTTCTAAATGTGCATGAAATTGTTAAATCACACTAAGTCAGCAAATGAATGATACACAGAATATAATATGTTACCAACATAGTTGTGACGGCATCAACATCACTCTTTAGTTGTTTACACAGGTAATGCACTAATCATATGGAATGGTCATAAAGTCAATGCTTGGATAATTACTGTTAATTATAATTATCTAATGCAAATTTAAAATAGCAGTTAATATATCCACATTAGAGTGTGCTAGTCTAAGCAGTTTACTTTATCAAGTTCAAATATAAACAAATTGTATATGAAAAAGAATCATCATTTTCCTTTTAAAATTAATGTTAAAAATTATGTTATCATAGATATAATTAACATTATAACATGGTTTTGTTGCATTATTGCAATACAAGATTTTTAAACTTGTTCTTGAATTATAAGTTAAATGTAGCTATTCCTATCAGATCAGACAAGTAATGGCTCATATGCTATGGCTACTAATGTCGGTGTTCAATTTACAACTTTCTTTTAACTAATCAAATGGCTCTCCAAATAGTTTTCTTTGTGATCCAGATTCCTCTCTTCTGCCAGACACTCAGTTACTCCTCTCTACTGATGTACATCACCATCCTGTCTTCAAGTTCCTTTGTCTGGTTACTAAGACATCAAATATTACTTTATGTAGTATCATCAAACACTCCTGCAACTATTACTTGCAGTCATCATAACAATAGTTATGTATCTGTTGGCTTTGGTTTCTATAAAGTTACTGGATTATTGATTGAAAATGTATTCATAACACAGTGTGTAGGACCAATGCCATCAACTAGTACCCTCTATCCTAATGATACAGCTTTTTTCTTTCATGTAGATCAGTCAGTAACTTTACTTATCAGTTATTCCTAATATTATAGGTTGATATCAACATTATTTGGCTTTGCTATTCTTCTAATTAATCCTAATGAAAACACAACCCTTATTAATGGCAACATTAGTTCTTCTGTATTTGGCTGTGTTTATATAATGTTCTTCAAGGTGTGGTGGATCAGGACTTATATTGTATTTTAGTAATTTGGACAACAAAACTGAAGTGTTGGATACACATCTACACTTAAACAAATGATTTACAGGGAAAATGTAAGTTAGTACCATATAATTATATAGCAAATGCTGCTAAAGTCCATGTTGAGAAGCCTAAAGCAATCAGTGCTTTTGCAGCTGGTATGACAGTTACATTTAGCCAGGAGGTTCTGTGGTACTGTGTTTCTTTTCACCTATATATTAGAGTTCAGATATTAGTGGGTGTTTTCAATGGATTAGCATTCGTATTTAGTGATGTACCAATAGATAAAGCCAATGTTACAATTTCACACTCTCAGTTTTGTCCACAATATCATTAATATTGGAAGAACATTTTGGAATAGGCTGTATGGTATATACAAGAAATGGCTCCCTCCAACTTCTGTTGAAAATACATATAACCTTGGAACATAATCACTATTGCAGAGAGTTTGTTCGGTACATGATAATTATTACCAATATCGGTATAGATATAGATATTATATATATATGCAATATATATATAGAAAAACCACCACCAGAATTCCAGTTTTATAATTAATTTCCTGTAGGGAGTGACCCTTTGACTACTATTTTGGCCACGGGTTTCAAATCTAAATTATTGCTACAATAACAGTATATAGCTACTTCTTTTTAGTTTGAATATTGATGAATTTAAATATTAGGCAAATAATTAGATTGGAGATGGATGGCATACGTCACTATCTAGTCGTGGCAGCCTGACTATAACATTCACGTGATCAACCAATAAAGTTATGAATATTAAGTGAGGACTAACAGCAATCCCTTTTCCGTCTTAGTGTTATTGTTAAAAGTTGACGTATTTTAGAGCAGTTACTGACTCTGATGGCGTTTACTCCTACCTCCTACAGCTGGAATTATTGGTTAGTTTCAATACTTACAATGAGAGGTGTCATGTCTTATCTTATCTACATCTGATTGCATTAGTATAAGTTTTGACTCTAATGTCATTAACGTTTTTAAAAATGGAAAGTCAATGTTTTTAGCTACACGAAACTTTTATACAGATCATAATAATTATAGTTAGCAAGGGTATTTCGTCCTTTTAATTACCATAGTAATTAAATATTCATAAGGTATAACTTTGTAATTGAACATATCATCTAGCGTCACTTTGAATTTTTTTCCAAAATCATCGTTCTTTTTTATATATGATAAAAATACTCTACCCATAATTTTTTATGAGAGAAAGCAAATTTTTGTAAATGGTAATTAACTGGGGCTGTTTCTTTTGCTTGGAACTATTTGAATATAGGCATAATATAGCTGTTCTGCTGGACTCTTGCTTGTTAAAAGAGCATTTTATCTACAACGGTTAGAAAGGGTGTATACAAAGTTATAAGAAGCCCCCAAAATATATCACTACAGAAATAATCTGAATTTATCTTTGTTTTCTTTATGGTTTTCAATAAACTACAATAAATTAGGTATCAGCTCATACAAAAACATTTTAATAATATGCTGAATCCAGCTCCTCTATGCCTCAGCTCATATCAGTCAAAAGTACTGATGTAAGAAAAGTTGAAAATGTTTATTTGAGGTAGTGCTGTTCTGTGTTTGAATCAACTTTTTCACTTTTGTATACAAGTAACAGAATAGCCCTGGTTGACTATATATCATACCACACCCAAGTCTCATTCATACTGAAATCCGTTTTTGATGTCCAAACTTTGGCTTGACAAGGAGTCAATATTTTTGTGTAAACTATGCAGGGCTCTTATTAGTGCACGTATTAACTTAATGGCATTCTTTTACTGAAGAATTCAGAACAAATTCAAAATGTGTACATTGTTGTATCCCTCTAATATATATACTGCTATTTCTTTCAGTAAGATAATTGATTACCCAATGTATTTACCTGACCACGTGGTCATCTTTGAAAACTCCCAACTTCCTTGCCATTGTCATCATTTAAATTATATTGGCTAATAACACTATCTAAAAAAGAGAATTTTAGTATCAAATTTGAAAAGTACATGGCATCCTTAAAGATTACTCTTTACCAGTTCTTTATAGTGTTTCTGTTTCAATTTGTTGATATATATGCTTCCTTTCTTAGATGAAGGAGATCTTCTTTCTGTTTCTCTGACTATTTCATAGTAATTATTTTGTTATAGCCTTGATTAATGATATTTTGCAATATTTCTCGTCAGTAGATATAATTTATAATAGCTACTAATCAATGTCTTATGGAACCAAAGCCTATCAGAAACATACTATATGTGCTAGGATATGACTATAGTTCTAACTATATAGCTGTTTTTAAGGTTTAGAATGTCAGTTCTAAAAACTCAAGAATTCTGTACATTTTTTTTTGAAGTAATTTAAGGAAACATTTTATAAGAAACTTAACAACTATCGGAACGTAATGTATGTTAGCTTACAAGTTCATCAAACTGCTTATTTTGTTGTGATGTTGTAAAGCAGAGAATTCAGTTTTTGAACAAGATTACAATGGCGAAAATCATCAAAGTATTATTATGATGCTAAGATTATGCTGTAAGTGACTAGAGTATTGCTAAGGTTTAAGACTAAAAGGTGTCTACAGAATGGTTTGTAGATGTTTAAATGTGTAGAAGGTATGATCAGTCCTGTCTAGTTCAGAGTGTAATAATATTAATATTTATTTGTTGTTATGTTTTTTCAGCAGTTACTTTATGTAGGTTAGTTTTATTTGCTGCTCTCAAAGTTGCATACACCCCATAATTGTATTAATATTGTGAAATTGGACGTATATAGATATATATGTAACACCTTGGTGCCATATGTTGTGGACCTTGATGCAAAAGTACTCAATCAATGAAGTGTCTTGATGTATGGACACATACACTTTTCGAAGATTTTATTATGTTTTAAATGAATAGTAATGATATTCAGATTGTTGTGAGTACTAATGTTTTTGTAATGGTTTCTGATGACTTGTAGTATGATAAACTCTGTTTGACTTACAATTACATTGCAACTTCTGGGTTTGTACGGAAGAGCATCATCCTGCATAACATGCGGAGTAAAATAGAATTGAAAAACTTATGAAAGAGTTTTGTGTTATTCGAAAAATTTTATACCACTTTTCAAAAACTTGTCTGTTTTGTATTCATGCAGATGATCAAACACTACGTATATATTATATATATTGAAGTAAATTATTTGGAATATAGAGGTGAAAAGCACTAGCTTTTGAAGCTTACATCATAAATGTTAGAGCTATAGCTATATTTGTAAAAATAACTGTTGCATATCTTTATAACAGTCATTGGTGATGAAATACTCAAAGGTCATGTTCAGGATACAAACTCAAATTATTTGTGCAAGGAACTGTGGTCTTTTGGGATAAAAGTAGTCAAGGTATCCATATATAAATACAAAACACTATATTATACATATTTTAGATTTCAGTTGTAGGAGATTGTCTTAATGGAATCGCTGAAGAAGTTAACGACTTTTCTAGTCGGTTTGATTTTTGTTCTTACCTGTGGTGGAGTAGGTCCAACGCATGATGATGTAACAATGGAAGGTTAGTATATCTAAGAAAACACAAGATGTACTAAATTACTTTAGCACATTTATGTAGGAAATTGCTAAGAATACACTATTTAAAAAAGCAGTGTCACCTTGACACTTTTTGTTGGTATCATCTGTACACTTTAACTTGACGGCAATTGTCAAAATTGTAGTGACACCTGAAGTGTCAAAAAGACACCAATCACAAGTGTCATCATGGTATGCTAAAAGTGTTGCAACTTCATAACTCTAATGTCAAGACTGTAGTTTTGTCATGCCATAAATGTTGTGTTATTAATAAAACAGTATTATCCAAAGCAAAAAACACTACATAATAAAAAGTTCAAACTGTCTTTGAGCATCGTAAAATGATGAAATAAGGAAGCATAACTCAAAAAGATATGGTTGCCAGAAATTACAGTACAGTGTTCGTAAGTCTTGTGTAACAGCTGTCTTCATGAACTTACCATTACCATAATGATATTTTCAATACTATATTCACAATTCCACATTCAAAGCATCACAACCTTTCATAACTATAAAGAGCAATCTGAGAACAGATAAAATTTTTACCAGAGAGAGAGAGAGAGAGAGAATTAACTTTCTTTAACATAAATTATATCTGACCTTTACAAGTTTTGTGACGTAGTTAGTCCTCTTTACCTATAAGACTCCTTCACTGCAGTAACAAAACAGTGTGCTCAATTAAGGCTCCTTTCAATCTTCTACTATGCTTCCTGGTTTCTTTTTGCCTAGTACTATAGTCATCACTCTATGTCTGTCACTATCCACTTACAGAAAGAGAGAGAGAGAGATCTTGGCTAGCTAACAACAAATTAAAAACAGCAATTAATCAAAATTGCAAGGAAAACATGTACCTATTTCAGAATCAATAAAAGAATGAAATGTTTCACAAGTTCAATTCATTGTTGTCAAATTGTTACAAGAATAATGGCATCAATTGTACAGCATTTTTGGCTTTAATAGGTAGACATATTAAAAGGAAAGAGATATAAAGACACACAAGCAATGCTATTTATCCCATCAATCCACTCATTTACATTAACCTATCCATCCATTCATACAATAATTTATTATTTATCCAATTTAATGCCTTAATACAATTGTGATATACATTTCTCAGCTGACAACATTACATATGTAATTGTTAACCAACCTTCAGTATTTATTAATGGAATAAATTAAGTAACATGACAAAAAATCCAAACATCACTAATCTGAAGTGAAATTACAATGAGATATGATGTTCACAGAAACATGATATATCTTTCAACATACGAACATTACCATACTATTCACATGTTAATTGCTATGATAGTTGATAAAATCAGTCATTAGCATGCCTTTGATATCAAATTGAAATACCTATGCAATACAAGCCTATACGAGATAGGGCATCAACAGTAATTAGAGGCACTGGCACTGGCATTAGATTACATGAGATTGGAAGAAATGGCTGTAAACTTTTTATAACTTACTTTTCTTTGATTTTACAATTTAAGAAGTGGCTGTTCTTACAATTGATGTCTCAGCTACAGTTATATTGGTTCTGGTTAGCTATGATCAGTGGTCAATTGTACATAAAGATATTAAATAATATGAAGATTGCTTACTTGTAGTAATCTATTCTCAAGTTATCCATGAATTTTGAAGAAGTAATAACTGGATTAAGCGAGCAGACTTGACACTTCATATCTTGCAATTCAAATTTTGCACATGAGGTTAAACT
This sequence comes from Gigantopelta aegis, assembly GCF_016097555.1. Classification (NCBI taxonomy): domain Eukaryota; kingdom Metazoa; phylum Mollusca; class Gastropoda; order Neomphalida; family Peltospiridae; genus Gigantopelta; species Gigantopelta aegis. The sequence continues at coordinate 21,604 of NW_024533393.1, forward strand.
TGTAAGCATGCAGATTTAGGATTTGTCCTAATTAATGCTGTGATTCTTAGTCGGCATAGGAACCAATTGATTACTAAAACCATACCCCTACTTATAAACTGCTTATAATATCTCATCACAATAGTGCATGTACTACTTATGGTTTTGTGATTAATTGACATATCATCAATAAGAGCCAAGCCAAGTAAAATGAGAGAGAGAGATTCTCAAGAATCGACTACAATTACATTTGTGTACAAAGTACCTTATAGCTAATGCATATTGTACAATAATTTTCTAACCTTTTTATATCAAAGCATTGCTCCAGCTATATAATAGTTGTTTATAAGTATCATTCATGATCCTATAACAAACAGATAGATAATATAAAACACCACCTCTACAGATAGTAACATTAATAAGGACTTAGACTATAGACAGCCAATTTATCATAGGTAATAAAAGACTGCACTACTTTTAAGTCATAGCTAAGTACTTACTTATTAAGCCATTAGCAAAATTTGAAATGTTAGTTGACAATATAGGTTAGTAACCACACCAGTATACCTAATAACCCATTGATAACTCTCATTATTGCATACCTACATGCATCTGTCTTGCAAATACACAATAAAGCACTTGCACAAGCAATAGAATTGCAATCTTGTAATCTCTTGCATATATATTTCATTCTTCATTGATGTTATATCCTAAGTTCGAAATTTTAAAATCACATACACTTACATTCACTCATAATATCACTACGATGTTCTTAAGGCACTCCTGACACAATTATTCTGGCCAAATGTTCATAATTGGATGTTCACAAAATACTTGGAAAAATCTCTGTTTGCATAGTCAGTGCAATTGCTGGTATATGTTTATGGTCTACAGATGTTTAGACAAAATGCATTAGAATATTAGAAATGATGGTCAACATGTGACACAATCAATTTTGTCATTAACCATTAGCTGTTTTATTAGTTTCACTTTTGGTGCACTTTAAAGGATTTTTAACAAAATATGAGTTAAAAAGGAAAACAATCATTTGGTGCATATATAAGTACAAGTATCCATATGTCATTAATAGTTTCAAAATGATGATATGATGCTTCTATAGTCTCTTACTGTTCCTGTCCCACTACAAGTAATCTGACAGTCTACATATCAAAATGTATTTCTATATGTAGAAAAAACATCAATGGGTAATCATTTTCTGTTATTCATTTTATAATTGGGGATTACTCTGTGTCTGTGTGACAGCTGAGAAAACATTGATGACAGTCACTTTTTAGAACTATCTGCACCTTCCACGGATTATTTTTAATCAATATTTCCATGTGAAAAGTACTTTTGATACCTAGAACTTCAGTCTGCTATGTCACACAACTAGCACATGTGCTAGTCATAGATATGTGTGCAGCCATTTCATAAGCAGAAGAAAGACTTCAATATTAATTTTAGCACTAAAAGAACATGCAGTTATAATGTTTTACAAATGTTTAAGGGGAAGTGATGTTTTCACTGTTCTTCCAACACACTATGGAAAGATGGCCTGTTTTGCTTGCATTGCAGTGCTTTCTCACAATAAGCTGATTGAAAAGAGCTCCATAATTGTGGTATTTGCTTCTCTAACTGCTTTTATTGAGGACAAAAGTAAATATTTTAACAAGATATGATGTTTCTTTAGGATATGTCGACATGAAATTAGAAGCTGATGTCAAAATGCCGTCAACAAAGGACTTGATAGCATAGTTTATATAGTTAGTTAGATGTGTAATTTATAAAAGATGTCTAGTTGGCCTTATCATAGATGAAGCACATTTTGTAATTTAATGGAGTCTAACTTTCAGACAAGCCTATTGAAGAATTGGTGAAGAAGTTTACGTCTAATGTGAACATGGTTTTAACAACCTCATTTACACACAATTTACAAGAAGTTGGAAGCTGATTGTGTATGGTTGGACCATCCTTAGTAATATGCTCTCCAGATATTAACTTTAGGTACAATATTGTTGAGATAAAGAAAATTCCAAAAATGCTTTTAACACTTTTGAGAGAACTGAAAGTGGAACAGCATTGCTTCCAGAATAGAGATATATAAATATTAAAAATTGTGTGGCAAACTCCTCTTTCTTTAAAAGGAACATGGGTTGTGAATTTGTGGAGCATCCAGAATCTGCTGAGAAAATTGTTAAATGTCGTTTAATTGATATCTTGTTGACAAAAACTGACACTGAAGTTAAGGAATAGGTATTTGCAAGTATTACAAACTCTTCACCACATATAGAAAAATCCACAGTAGCTTTTGAAATTGCAGTAGACTAACCTGATGTCCATTTAATAATAGGCTTGGATGAACCTGTTGATATGTTTAACACAGTGGGGAGAGCTGGTAAAGATGGAGTACCTACATATGCTATTTTCCCTGAGTACACAGACGTAAATGAAATTCACTAAAGTGAAGAGCCCTCCCTTCATTTCTATAACATGTCCGTTTCTTTGCAATTGCCAAGCTACATCTGCATGAGAACTAACTAAATACTTAGAGTAAAACTGGCAAACAGAACTTTTACTTTATGCACTCAACGCAGATGGTAGATGGTATTGAAACTGTGGGCGTGGCATTAATATTCACAGTTAATTGGCATTTTTGTAAGACAGTTTTTGGTAATGTTGTGTTTTTTAGATACCTCTATGGATTGTATCTACTTATACTACAACTGTTGGCAAAGATGGTTATCAGGTCAGTAAAAATTTGTCATAACTTCAAAATGAAACATTTTTATGGAAGTTTCCATTTTGAGTTTGTAGAGAATTGTTTTTTGTACCCATAATAGTTTTATTGAGCAAACACTTGTTCCGTCTTGCCTGTGCTTTTTTTAAAATTTTTCTGATGTTCCAAGTTTTTAATCCATTGACAGCTTTTCATAGTACTTGACTTTGACTGCTTCTCTGTCAAACTTTGTGTATGTAGCTATGGACACTGTTGTTACTGAGTTCCGAGTTTGAGTAGTTTAAAGTGCATTGTTAGCTAACTGGAAGACATGTGCACACAAAACAAGTACCTCACCCACCATCAAATACGAAGCAAAGATCTTAGCAGAATGAAGTGACATGTCTTGAGAACGAAGCATTTTTATGAAGTAAAATGTAGGAAATTGCATATTGTACATATAGTAATTTTTTGGGATTGATAAAGTCTGTTGTGTGTCTAAAGAAATATAAAAGTAGACTATGTAGCAATAAACTATAGATGTTTATATTTTTCTTCTTTCAATGTTTTGGTTTTAAGTAATTATTAACAATTGGAAAAGAGTCTGATAATTAGAAAATTGTAATTGTTACTTAGAGCAATTAGTAAAGACATACTTCAAAGCTATCATGGCCTGCATCAGGAATTCTCTTTGTAATGTCTTGGTTTCAAGTATCTTTAACAAGAAAAAAATCTATTTTATGTCATTAATTAATTTATGGGATGGAAAGTGGAGGGACAGTCAGTATCTATTATACAATGATCTTGATCAAGTGTTTTCTGTTACATCTGTTTGTTGCTCTGTTCTAAGAAGAGAACAGCTTTTACTAATCTCTAAGAAAAAGGATCTGAGACTAGATATGGACTTCAGAGTATTTGGCTGATTGGTTTGATTATTTTCAGTGTACATATGTATACACTTATGTTCAAATGATATAAATGTTATTCTAAAAGAGTTGTTTCTAAAGAAAACAAGTACATAAGAAATTATCGGTATAAAAAATTCAGTAAAGTAGGGATTGCACTACAAACATCTTACACAAGATTCCAGTAAGAATGGCAGTATAAAATCACCAAATAATGGTTACAACTTAAGACGTATTCGTGTTTATTCATTTCATTAAATTAAGTACACTTGATGGGTAGACTAACTCTTCCCTTCTGAGAATTAGATAATAACAAGTACATAATCCTTTTCAAAAAATTCATGAAATGTGGGGACGGCTGTACAAATGTATTAGCCAAAAATTACAGTAGAAATGGCAGTATAAACTTCTACATAGTGACTACATATTGAGTCTGAAAGGACTATTTACTTTCCACCTGTTCTTTCAGGAATAGCAAAAGCATTCAGAGAAGATGTGTGTTCCCATCCCAGTCTTTTGCGATTGCTATTTAATGAAGATAAATCTCCTCCTGATGATCATCCTTTATTAAAGATGACAATGGTGAGCATAACCTTGTGTATATGTTTGAGTTGAGTACATGTACATACTTCTTAGATAGTTTCAAGTGTTGAATTATTCCAGTAGTTATAATTGTAAAGAAACTGATGCTGAATTTAGTAGTGCAAAATCTGTGTCTATTTCCACAAATGACACAAGTATATATGAAATGTAATAAAAAAGATGTAGTGATGATAATTCTGAAAAAAACCAAAACGTCAGTGCAAAAATTCCCCATCATAGAAAGTCTTTATTACCAATAATAAAGTAATACCATGACATAAATATGTTAATCAGTGGCATAGCTAAGTGGGGAAATGTTGCCATTGATTTTTTATAGTATATACCATACATAGAACATTGGCATTCAAAATGTATGGTTAAGAATGTTATTATAACACATGGTATATCTGTCTATCTATCTATCTATCTATCTATCTATCTATCAATATAAACAACTAATGTACAGTCGGGTTGGTATATAAAAAGAGAAGTGTAAGGATAGTTGTAAAGACAAAAAGTTATAATTATAAATAAGTAATTACATTATAGAAAAATTTTAGTCAAAATGTCAAAAAGACAGGTCCTCAGCATCTGTAACAACTACTCTGGTGGATCCAAGGACACTGATGGCATTGCATTCATGAACTATGATATATCTGATATAATTTATCATCCTAACTTATCACTGTCACTCCGTAATATAGTCAGTGTTGTCCAGATTTGCCATAAGAATTCCTTAGGAATCCCGCTGTCTCTTCTAAGTGTCATATTAGACTGTTGGAGTATGGACAGCATAGGACATCCTATAGATATTCTGATGGCAAACCCTGGACATATATGAATATAGCAATTCAGCAACAGTCATTTAAATTCTCAGGTTGGCAGGTTTGTAATGCTTATATAGAGCCATCAACAATGTCAGAACTGATAAAGCTTGTCTTCTGGTCTATATAAACCTGCTGCTTTGCTATTTATGAAGAAGGAACTAGCTATTAAGCTGTCAGGTTACTCAGGTATAATATTTGAAATAATAACTTGCCATGAGGTCTTTATATGTTATGTGGAACTGACACTCAAATTCATTATGAATCTTATCATAATATGGGCTATGAATCTTGTCATAATATACATATATAACATATAGACCATTGCTTTGAGGTGTACAGCAGTAATATCAGACCTCAACCCTGGAATATCAGTCCTTGGCTAACCTTTAGCTGACATCTAGGGTATTTTAAACTATTTTTCTAATATTCCTGACATAAAACAAGAATTTGTGGTACATGTTACATATTTTATAGCTTAAATAGACAGAAACATCTCTAACAAAATTATTGTGCTAGTGACATAGTTATGCTTGCTCAGGATATATCATCTATTATAACATGTTAGCACTTTCATATCTTGCAAAAATTATAGTTCCAAGTCATGATTGTTTTTCATTGATGAGAAGAATTATAACTTGTTGCATGTTCTTATGGTAATGAATGTGAGATTTTGTGCTATTTGTACTAAATTTACATTGTTAAAAAGTTTTAAAGAAAAGTTGTTACATCACATCCATTTATAGAGAAATACACATGAAAAAAATCTTATATAGCCTTTTGTCTGCTATTATATAGGATGGTTCATTTGCCATTGCTGCTATTTTGTATGTATAGATTTAAATAGATTGACAACGAGGTGTTGTATTTGTAAGCACTGTCTTAACGAAACTATGCACTTCTGTGTTCTGCTAGTTATTAGATTGTTCTTCCAATCTCTTTACTTGTAATCTTCTGGACTTTTTAGACTTTAGTTTCTATATAAATAGGATGTATTTTGGGTGATTGAGTCATGTAATGTTTTGTAAACTTTTCAACTTGATTCTGTTAAAGCATCTTATTACATATTTATAAAAGGCTATTGATGATATTGACCTTGGGTAGAGACTTAAGGCAAAGCGATTTATAACCAAGAAAAAAATTTAGTAACTTTGTTATCCATGACTTAACTGTTTTATATTGTGAGAAAGCAAGCATGAATATGTTATTGGGTAAAATTTCATTGGTTTGCAGAAGCAAATGTTGCTTTCAAACACAACACATTAACTAACTTCTTTGCTTTTAACTGTCCAGTGTTTTGTTTTGAATTATCTTTTTACATGTTGCTTTGATAGATTAACTACTTAAATTGATATAGAGTATTCCTAGGGATCTCTTTTTCTCACTGAGAACTCAAATTGTTAAACATATATAGGATGAAGAGTATCTGTACAAGAAAGGCATTTCGTTTGGAAAGAAACAGTGTTCATGCTAAAGTAGAATGTAGTCCTAAACTATGCTGAGTCACCTGTAATAATGACGAACTAGAAAATTGAGTAAAAGGTTTTAATGCTTATTGTTGAGTGTTGTACTTGACATTTGTCATGCTATGTCTTGCAAAAGTTTACCTTATTTATTTAACTCCAGTTTTGGTACAAAAGTGATGTCATAAACATCACCTTTTATGTATGAAATTGTTATGCTGCAAATACTAAACATTATATATTGTATAATAAGTTCCCCTTTTGTACCTCACTATTGTTTTGGCAATGACAAAAGTAAAACTTTAAGGCTACTTGCCATTTTTCTGTGTGTAAGTAATGGTTTCTGACCAAACCAAAAGCCTAACTACCTGGGAATTGAAATTGAAATGTTTGTTAAAGCCTTTCAGGTTTATATAAGTGAGCTTTTTAAGCCATGAAGTGTACTAAAATAGGATCACTTTTATTGGTCAATCTCTACATTTTAAGCACTGTAGTATAAGAAGTTATGAATTGCTTTCTAAACTGTTGTTTGTAATGCATATTGATTATTACTGAGTGTTATGGTGTTATTATTGTTTAGGTAGCTAAGTCTGCTAGAGTGTATACCAATGATAAGCGAATTGTTTGCCCTCTTGTTGTAGTCAACAATGTGTATGCCTTTCCTGGTTTGCCATCTGCTTTGCAGGACACGTTTGAGATATTTAAAGTAAGTATGAATGTATATCGTATTAAGTATATTAATCAAGAATTTCATTGAAAGCAACATATACAGACAACCTTGATGGTGATGAAACAGTGTCAACAACCAATTATTTTTATTAATAATAATTCTAGTATATTATGAATGATAGCTAATTACTTTAATGATACTTTTTGGCATAACTGTAAGCTTCTCCTCAATGACTTTTGAATTTATTCAAAGATAAAAGGTAGGTAGGTGCTTTTAAATTGTGTTCATTAAAAGAGAGATTTGATCTTGTATATACAATAGGGTAACCCTTTATTCCCTGCACTATTCCTACTAAGTAAGATGTTAACTGTTGTTATTAATGCTCTCCAATTAAGCACACCTTTCATGAGTGACCAATTTTACATGCTTTTGTTAATAGAACTTTTTGCCAGTGCCTAATTAATTAAAATAGAAGGTAGATTAAACCTTTTGTCTTCATTGTAATTCACTATGATATCACAGTTTGACTGTTCAATCTGGTTGATATTCATGATACACAGCCTATACATTATGAAATAGCTTTAATACTCTAATGTACATGATGATAAAATGAGATTTGTACTGTAAAAGTAGTTTCTTTGTTTGTGTTTGTGGGTATTGCACTTAGTGAGATGCAACTGTTGTAAGCATGGCAATCCAATTATGTCCATGTAAGATCTCATGTAAGTAGCAACATAATGAAGTTACTAATCTGCTTATGTGTATACTCGTTATACTATTTACTAGGTTCTGTTTTGTTGTAAACAGAGGTCACTATTCTGTAATAGTACGGAGGTAACTAACTCTGTACATTTTTTTAGTATTTTTCTTCGTTACTGAAAACAAATGTCAGTTTTTTTTGAAAAGTGTGTTTTTTGAAATTGATGAGGACAAACTTGCTGCTCCCACTTAGACATCTTCAGGAAGAGTATCACACTGTACAAATTGGGTCATATCCCTGATGATTCAAAAAGGTGATATTATTTTTAATTTGCATGCAGTAATATATTTTCCTTCTAGTGTTGCATACCGTGTAAAGGTAACCTTTGAAGGCCAAGACACTGCTTTATTGAAAAAGCCTATTGGTTCTTTACTATTAAAATTATCTCCTGACTATATTTTGACTATTCAAAGTAACTATTCTTTGGAAAATGACTGTAAAGCAAGGTATGCTGCTACTGATACAGCACACCCGAATATGTAAAATTATAGTGTATATAAGCAAGGTATGATGCTACTGATATACAGTGCACCCAATTATATTAATTATAATATACATATACCTGTAGTCAACTACAAAATAATTGCTTATGATCACCATATAGAGATAGTGTCTGATACAAAGAACCACAAATAATATCATGTAGCATGTAGAGATAGCCTTACATATGACTGAGTGATTTTTTGCATTAATATATAGTTACACAGCATGACAGTCTAGTCTTACAATCCCAACTTTAGGTATCATTGATGTAATGTAGCTAAAGAATGGCACAAAAATAAAGGATGTAAATGTCACTGTACTGCCACATTAAAGCTGAAACTTCTAAAACTGAATATGCTGCCAAGGTTTGAAGTAATATTTATCTGAAAGTTTATTAGAGATATAACTTTGCAAGAATGTCCATAATGCTTGTTGCAACACTAATTTTTATTCAAAATGAAATGGTATCTATATACAGGCCATATAAGCTGTATCAGTCACAAAACTCTAGAATAACATGTATGTGGCTTTATCATACCACAAACATTCTAAGTGATGTGGCTATGATGTGTTTTTGTCAGGCCATGTAAGCTCACAGTGCTGTGATGTTACTTTGTTAAGTCCTACCTTGTTGGATCTTTGAACATCTATGGGTATTGTCACAAAGTTGTTTTTTCGATTAAACATTTTGCTTTTTATAGAAATCATTGACAAACTAGCATTTTATAATGTCAGGGCTACATATCAATGGTAACACCTTCCTTCTTAAGCTCAGCCATTACTTGAGAGAGAGCATCTGCAACCACATTATTAATTCCTTGACAATGTTATACATCATAGTGTATTGTTGCAGGGAGATAGGTCATAGTGTGTGGTTAGAGCAAGATAGCCCATCTTGTGAGTCAAAGGTTGTGATTCTTAATGTTGTCCAGTCAGGATAGTGTCTTGTGAATCAGTCACCATTTTAAACTTAGCAAGAACGACTGTTAATGAGTCTGCAGTTTCCTGCTTACACAAGCAACTGCATGGAGAGTGTCATTGGGATACTCTTAAGACTAAGGACAGCTCAAGTTCTGATTTTCATGCATCAACTTGTCATGTAAATTATTTGGCCACTTGAGTAAATATGTCTGTAGGGTGAAGTAGGCTTTTCACACTTGGATTTCCACACCACTTCATCAGGGTATTAGTTAAGAGATCTGTGAGGTGGCTTCACTTGAGTTCTGGAACTATCTTTGGTAATTTGAGACCAAACTTCTCAGGATATTCATTAAAAGATCTGTGAGGTGACCTCACTTGAGTCCTTGAACTGTCTTCAGTAATTTGAGACCAAAGTTCTCTCAGTGCTTTTTCTTGACGTCTTACCCGTCGGTCTTCTCATGTGTTCTGCTGTGCTTAAAGACTCTTTCTGTATTTCAATTTGTCTCCTACATCTTCACAATCAACTGCAAGAGCTGTGTTTTGGTAGTGCTCTCCTGTCGTGAGACTTCAGGTACTTATAAGCAATTCATCAATTATCTCATCCTTGTTTTTCCCAAGGACTTGATCTTTTGGGTAGCACATGTATCTTTAAACATTTTATGACTGAATCCCTGTACTTCCTCTCTCTGGGACTTCATTTGTGTGCCTTAAGTCCTATCAGAAGTCAAAGAGCAATCACACCCTGTAACAAAAAATGTTATGATGTTGTGCATTGGATTTTCCTCTTCTCTCAGAGCAACATAAACTCTTTGTTTTTATAGAAATCATTGATAAACTAAACATTACATAATTTCAGGGTTACATAACAATAGTAACAGTAATACATGTTAAATTGTACATATGTTACATCTTAACATGCTAAGGGTCTGTATGTCCAGAGTGTCAAATTGATTTTTTGTTACAGGTATTATGCTACAAGTTTTAGTAAAGGCACTATTCTATAGATGCTGTAAGGTCAAAACGGTGCTTAACTTCTGTTAAGCAATACTTTATCATTTAACTTAAAGTAGCAAATTATCATGGCTTTTCTCTCTTTAGAAGTCTTCAGTTCATATTAGTCAATTGTTTTTTAATTTTACAGCAGTAACCATCATTATTAAAACAGTCTCAAAGCAATTTTGAGTTATCATGGTAGTAATACACCAAGTACTTCATTGATACAGCAATGTTGGCCCCAATCTTTAAGGGAGTTGTTAGTCACACCTTATTACAGAAAGGAGGGCTACAAAAGTATACATGTTCTAGCTTTGTATAAGAAATTTATTTTTTTGATGGTAAAAATTGCTAAAAATCTAGACCTTTCTCACATAAGAAGAGCTACATGTCCCTGAATTGTACTTGTTGATTTAAATCATAGTACTAATGTTTTGTTTCTTATTAGAGAGTCGCTTAGTTGGTTAGAAAGAATATTCATGATGAAAAGGCTTTCTTGGTACCAAGCTCTTGCTTCTAAAAATTGAAGAAACTGTGAGGATATGGAACCAAACACTAGAATTTACAGGTATTTAGCAAATACATTGTAGGATCATTTATGATGTTTGATAACATGTGTAAACTGAAAACATGTATGTAGCAGTGTTTTGTACAAATTAATTGTGAAAAAGTGGTTGACTAAGCAAATCCTGTATTGTATTAGCTAGTTATAAGGCAAGATAAAATATTTTTAAATATTTAAAAAGTGAATAATTGCTTTAATAATAGTTTACTGATACCAGAAAGGAATGTAAACATATTCATTAATTCCAATAAATTTGCTATGATAAACATAACTAGACATTTTTGCTCCACAAATCATTTATCTCTATTTATATTCACATTTTCAGGTTGTGCTATCTATTATAAATAACTTGTGACACTGGACTTTGCCACCATGTAATTTATATTTCATTGACAGTAATGAACTATTATATAAAAAATACACTATCAAGTAGGAAATAGCAGGGCTTAGCTTGACTTCTGTCAATATAAATATATGTGGACATGATTCAGTATATAGAGTCAGTGAAATAGTAATGTTATTTAAACAGTTTTGAAAATGACTATAGTATTTTTGCTGGAGAGAATATTTGCTTAAGAATCTTTATATTATTTTGTGATTACAATTAGGGTTATTTTGTTTAGACCAGAGGACTTTATGTGTTGCATTTACTGGATGGAGGCAAAGACTGCACTGTTTTTGTTAGCTCTATATGTTGCTTTGATTACGAAAAAAAAAGAAAGACATGATATTAAGGCATTGTGTGTTGTTCCTGCTCATACATTTCCAGAAGTTGATGAATTTTATGACTCTTGTGTTACAAGGTAGGCATCCATAGGTCAAGTAATGCATTTACTTACAATTATTCAATCTTGCTATATATTTTGTTATGTCTGCACTAAGTTTTTGTTTCTTAATTTTCCTTCACTTTAGCAGTCTAATAGTAGTGGAGACATAATAATAATAATGAACTAAAATCTTACACCTGACAAAGAAATACTTGTTCACAAAAGGTTTTTGTGTGAATGTCATATAGAAAGTGGTTTCTATGTGGCCATGCAAATAGTAACTACTAATATGTCAACATTTGTTTGATTTTTTTGCAAGACTAAGTCCTGTTTCTGAAATGTAGTCACAAATTATAAATGTCAAATGAAAGTGTAGTGTTATAGCACTACTGTGATACCATATATGCTTCCTTTGATTGATTTACTCACTTTGTAAATTATAATATTAAGTTCATGGTATGTGTGCATTGCATTCACGTACATACGTACTTACGTATGTATGTATGTATGTATGCATGCATGTATTTATGGGTGTATGCATGCACGCAACATGTATGTGTGTGTGCATGTAATATTATATACTGTATAATATATAATATATATATATATATATATTATATATATATATATCTATATATGTATAGTATATATGTATATTTATTTTAGGGTTCTACTATCAAATGCCTGCCTGTTTTGTTGGGCTATATACTAAGCTGTATTTGCTATTGTAAAGCAGGTTCCTACAGGTTCAGTCTATATGTGATCTCCAAGAACATGATTTTGTATATACAATGGTGACAAGTATTGAAGTGTAACCTCTACTTTGATTGATTTATGCTTTTAAAAACTTTATATACTAGAGTATGCATGTGGGTCTAATTGACCCTTAAAATAATTATACAAGTAATTAAAAGCATTTTGAAATGAAAGATGATGTAGGAATGACATGCCAAAAAAATAAAGAAACAAGGCGAACATGAACACCCAAATCCATATTGAAACGCTACATAAGTAGCCAGTCAGTATGAGCTTTGTATATAATATTGTTCAGTCTTCTGTTTATGGGAGTGAAGTATATGTGATTATAATATATAATATATATATATACACACACGTTACAGTAAGATTGTCTAAATAGGGATTTGTGAAATCCCTGAAACTTTCAGGGAGTTGTGAAATCACTTTTTTTTCACTTAGAGGACATCATAAAATTCACTAGTTGATTTCATTGTTATTTTGCAAAATCACTGAATGTGATATATGGTAGAAAAGTAAACATTGTTTAAGTGTTGTAAGGAACTTTATTCAGAAACGATTACAATGATAAATAAAATCTGAAAATGCTATGATTAGTTTTTACTATCTGTACACAATTCTCAATTCTTATTATGACAATGAGACTGCTGTGACACCTGCAGTCTCTTTGCTTTATAACATTTGCACTGTTTGTCTCACACTGTTTCTTGCCTTTGCTACAGTCACACCGGAAGAAGAACCCTTGTCTGCTAGAAGCTGTAGAACTTGAGAGCTAAGAAACGGAGTGTGATTGTAGATTCTGTGTTGACATCAGAATCATTCAAAAGAGTTGCTGTGGACAGAGATCAAACTGATTCCTGGAATACTTTTTGCTCGAATCCCAGCTTTCACCACAATTCTATACCATGTACTGGTTCATCCCGATCAACAATAACTCCTAGGGATATTTCTTGGGTCACCTCTCCCTAGCAAATTTGTTTAGGATTTTTCCTTATGAAGCACACATATATATAGGTTGGACCAAAGGTTTATAGCCATTTCGTCTAATCCCATTTCGTCTATCAAAAGTACAGTTGTCCCATTTCGTCTAAAAACTAAATTGATTTAAATAACAGTAATTACAAAGACAAACCCAATGGCTATATGCCCTAAGAAGTTCTTTTAACATATAATCTCCTGCTTCATCCTTTCCTTAATAATTTTCAGTCTGTTCTTGTGGTTTCTGTACTTTCTTCTCCTTCTTCTTGGAAGCCCTCCTGCAGCCAGCTGCATTAAACTGACTTCTGTTGGCAGCTTGTTCAGACTTGAAAAGGGTAACTGCCTCGTAAATGTTTGGGTGGATTTCCCAGCAAGTTTCTTAATTTTACTATCTGCCATCCTTCAGCTTTGTTATTAATGCAAGGGACCCCTCTTGTGTATAAACATTCACGGAACAAATAGGAAGTTGCCATCTATCCATGTACTTTTCAAGTATATTGAACAAAACTCTCCTTGTTGTCAAAGTCTGGAGAATTCTCTTGTAATTCACTCCATGCTAACCTGACAAAAGCTGGGGGAACAAAGACAAATTGCTATCACTGATGGATGTACAACTTGAACTCCATTGATTCATATGTTGTATGTATGAAAAGGCTCCATTAAGTACTCTATCTTTAAGACATCAAAGCCCTTTTTAGAATTCCATAACCTTTACTGGCACATTAATCCACTTATCTTAGACCTTTTACACTATTAGACAAAATGGGACAAAAGTCCCATTTTGTTAGACAAAATGGAAGGATTTAGACGAAATGGCATGACACCGGACCAAAGCTCTATGTAAATTCCTTTTAAAGCCCTTAATATGCTGTCCTAACAAAATTAGATGGTGTACTAATACTTTTGTTTGCCTATTTTAGTTATATGCTGCAGTAGTGATTGTTAATTACCTTGCTCTTTATTTGAATTTTGATTTAAGGAAGTTTTATTTAGCTCCAGGTTTTGATATGACTTTGTTGCATGCGTCAACATATAAGTGTTGTATTTATTTATATTAGGTATCATCTTGAAACATTAAGGAATATGGCTCTATACAGACAGCGTTATTGAACCTGAAGTAAAATATCCTGAGATCAAGCTATTCTAATGGGTACTCTTCTACTGATCCTCAATTCAGGTAAATAAATTTTTAATAAGTATATTCTCAACTTTAATCACAGATTCATTATCGGAATTTTCTCCCTACTGATTCAGAATGGGCCTAATTACATGAGAATTCACTGTATTTTAGTGAGTATATACACATTCATATACCTAACTCCTTGTAATTATTACAGAAGTGGTCTTATTCTGATATTTGGCTATTTTTGCGGATATTAGGGTGCCTTATTGCAGGTTGTATGACGTGGGGGTCAGATATTTTGATAACATTGTTGATATGAATAACTAATGCATGTTTGATTAGATTGTGTAAAGACATAAAATGCTGAAATCTAACATCACACTGTTTTATTTTTAAAGTAACATATAGCTGTAGTTCATTGTCAGAGCAATGAAGAAAAATGTTATATAGTTAATCAAATTGATTAACTATATTGTTATGATGGCAATGCACATAGTTATATTTAGTTTACAGGTAGTGGCAGCTATAAACAAATTTTCTTCATAAGCAGATCTTGATAATGGTTAGGTTTTCTGGGTAAGAGAATTGATCAATAACTTCATACAGCTATTATAGTTAATTAAATATTTTAGAAATAAAAATTGTTACTTAGAGTTTGGTTTTGGTAGCAAAAGTTTTTAGATTTGGTTTCAGCTTGTACTATTAGTTTTAGCAATATTAAGTACTAAATTTGCATTTAGTTGTAATTAGTATGTACTAAAATGTTATCTCCTGTATAAAAAAAATATATTTTAGTTTAAGTTTTGGTAGGTATACTAAAAGAGCTCTAGCCTGACCCGACAAGTAACAAAAAAATTTAAAAAAACAATGAATATAGAGAGGGTTTTATACAAGGCCAGTGTAGGAATAGTAGTATGAAATCCCTCGCTAGTAGCCACTTAGTAAGAACTTTTCTTGCTACAAATCTTCCTTTAAACAGGGCCTGTTTTGTTATATTGACACCAATTAGCTGCTAGATAATTCTGCCATTACATTAATATTTATCCTTCAATTTTGTGTTTGCTATGTATATAGACATTTTTGTATGTTCATTCATACAATGGTTTGTCACCTTGAATGGGGATGCAATAAAGTCTTTTGTAGCAGAACATGAAAGTTTTACTAGGTGTGCCTTGAAGATTATGTCACAAAATAAACTTAATGAAAATACTATGCTGCAACTGGTTAAAGGTTGCATTTTGTTATATAATGTCTTCAGGTGTTGCTAAGCAAATTTCTAGAACTGTTATCACCAACATTAAAGACTCTTCTAACTAGCTAAAAAAACATTATGGCCTTAAGGACTTGAAAATAGTGCATACCTTCTTAGCTAGCGTTATTTTAAGGCCTTTGTTATGTTGTTGCGTGCTATGTGTTGTAGCTTGAATAGTAGTTACATGACTCTGTTGTGACTATATGATTAGACCAGTTTTCATTGGATAATGTTATAATAAAGTATAGAACATAGTGTAGAGACCAGCGCGGATTAATGATGAGGAGACCAATTAGAATATGTGAACACCCTCAAAATGTATACTAATAGTACAGACCTATAGTAAACAATATAAATAAAATGAAAGCACTAAAGTGCAGAACCTTAGCTGCAGTTTCACTAGTCATGTTAGTTGTTTGCAAATGCCATGCCATGCTGCCATAGTCAGGTAAGTAAAATTTGCAATAGCTTAAAAAGTAAATATTTTAATAAAAATTCTCACATGAAGTTGTAGATAATTGTATTTTGCACACATACACTTGTTCTCACCTTGCCTATGCTTTTTAAAAGGTCTTTATAACTTTTCAAGTTTTTTTTCTTCCGTTTGATAGCCTTTTACATAGAGCAATTTGCTAGTACTTAATGGAGGGTGTCTGTGAAAGACAGAATAGTATTAAACAGAAGGATGATTGCTGGTGGAGAGTTTAAATTGTGTTAATTATGTGAAACATTGATGGTACATAAACAGTAATTTCATTGGGTACCACACTTTTAATGGACACACAATGACTAATAAAACCAACTGGGTTGAGGCTACCCAATATGATGGAAAATAGGTTAACTACTTGAATAGTAAGCCTAGGCTAACCAAAGCCATTTTTGAGCTAAAAGCTCTCTTATTAGTATAGGTTATGAACAAAATTCAAACTGTTCATATATGAATATCTTGTCATGTCAAATTACAAGGAGTCTAGTGGTGAAAGTTTATTCGTATATAATAATTGTAAAATCATTGGTTTGTATACTACATTGAGTGTTCTCCACAATACTGCTTCATTGAAGTTGCTTTAATGGAATATATGATGTGATCTATAAGTGTAGACAAAGGCTATTTTTACTCCATTAAAAATCTACTTGCATGCATAAAGCATATTTAAATGGTCAAATGAGATTAGGAAGTTTGAAGTTGGTACTATCTCTCTTTTCTGGCCATCCTAAATGTTATGTACTGCTGGGCTCAATAAAAAAATCCAATTTTTAGATACACCCTCCCTGGTGATAGTGACAATACCAGGCCAAATCCTGCATTAAAAGTATCATCCACCTCGCTGGGCATCTCATCAATGCTGGTGTCAGCAGTCAAATTTGTGTGCAGATATCAACCAGCTTACCTGTTAAAGGACTACTGTTTGGAACGAGAAGGAAGGTCAAAAAACTGACTGCAAAGTTGTCATAATATGGATGTTGCAAAATGCTTTATTACATTTTATTTAAAAGTGATTAAATCTTAATATTAATGTATCTTCTAGGTTTTGGAAAGAAACAGTTTCCTTGTCATTAGATGACCCACGAACATCTGCACTTAGCAGATGACCAGACCGCAGCTCAATTAAAACACCTCTTCTGCTTTGATTTGCTCTCTTAGCTAACTCTTGTAAATTCTGTATGTCACATGTTCCTATAAAATATTTGTTAGACAATCCATGTTATTGATTTGAACGTAATATCCTTTTAGCTAAGTGTACTATATATAGCTTGCTCTGAAGGCTTCTCACTCATTTACTGCCTGAAAACTAGTACTACTAATAAGAATATACTTTCTATACAATATAAGGAAACACTTGTAATAAGCTTTATGATTTAGGCTGTGTGTACAGATTCATGTGAAGGTAGCAAACAGATACACCTAATAAGAATTCTATGGGAAATTTAGCTATGCTACTTATTACTGTTAGTTTGTCGCACAAGTTCGATCCTTGTCTTATGCATTAATTGTATTATGTTAAAAACTCTTCAAAGGCATTAGCTCTAAACTTTTTGTTTGCTTATCTCTTTAGATACTAACTGTCGTAGAATCTGATCACATTGATAGAGCAACACTTTCAGATGTTGCTTTTTGTCCATCTACCTACAAAGAGAAGCATATTGTATGTTAGTGAATGGTTAATACAAAGTTAAAACTGACTTTGATTTTCTCTTTAATATCAATCACTATTCAGGGTTTTGTAAAAGTCTATTACAGTGCTCTACTATATCCCTACTGTCAAATATAAACCATGTTGGCATTAATTTAGATTGTATTGATATTATTATACCATGTAGCACATATAACCATTTGGGGCCCTCTTTGAGTAGCTACTGTCCTACTATCATACTGTTTTTTTTCCCAGTGATGCTTTGGGCATCAGGTATTTCAAGTTGCGCTGCCATAGCAAAATAAAGTATGAAAGGGAATTGGATTTGACCTCTGGGAGTTGCGCTTTTTGAGCAATTTCAAGTTTGCATTGAACACACACTGAAAGGAAACCAATGAATCTGCAATACCATATACTTTAATAGACTGTTGTGTATTTGTTGCTATTACATTTTCTAGCTACTTGTTAATACTCATGTCGCATGCTTCTTAATGGAAGGTTATCATCAATAATCATTCACTACTGCTGACTGATGAATAGGTAGAACAGAACTAAATATTCTTGCAGTGGTATCATTATATTTACGAAGGTCCCTTCCACTCAAAAATTCTTCAATACAAGATTGACAAATCTTCTTGTTTCTTTCCAGTTAAAGTCTTTACTAGATGAACTGTCATTATCTCTACAGTGAAAACATAAAAAGTGCATTTGTTGACGACATAAATAAAACCTAATTAATAAGAGAAAGTGCCTAAGGCTATAACAATTGCATACAGCTGGTGACACATATTTAAGGTAATATATTCATGCCAGTCACCTTGCATACATAGAATAAAATAATCAATGTGTATCATAGTTACACATATGCACTAGGTCAAAATGTTTCAAACTAAAACCAGAGTTGATCAGTATATGCTACTGTGCTACATGCACCTAATGTAATTTTGAGAGAGACAAACTACAATACATTTAAAGGTCACAAGCACATTCCCCCTTTCCTATAAGTGTGCCAGTTTCATACCCAAATGCATATCTTCAGCTCTTGTGTCTTTGGGATAAAAATCATCCATACAAACATGTACAAAACAATACTTCTCTCCAAATAATTGCACTCCTTGGCTACAAGTTCTCTTGCTATGTAAGTTTCCTGAAGCAGGTATCCCAAATATCAGAACAATGCAGGATTGTGGAGTTAAAAATTCCTCATCACTAGTACTACAAAATGATGGTGAATAGTATAATTATGGTGTTAGGTGGTCACTACATACGAGCATTTAGTCGTGTATCATTCTATTACAGGTTTGGATGTAAGCACACATTTACTAAAAATAGTTGTTAGTGTTTGTGTTTACAATTATGGTTTAGGCAGGTTTAAGGTCTAAATCCAATTGATGACGAGTTTAACTCTTAGTTGCATCTTAAAAAGACCGAAATATAATTACACATAAATGGTTAGTAGGGACTTCTTGTTGGCACTTATAATCAGAATCATTTTCTTGATTTCACTACAGTATTAATTTTAATTAGTGCGAGTAACATTACAGAATAACGCCAGAGTTGGGCAAATCTATTTTCCAATACCTGTGATCACAGGCCACTAGGCTATCTGTACTATTCCTCTGCTAGCAGAGGTAGCTACTGACCACTGAGTTGACCCAGATTAACACTATTTATTAAATGGTAACGGAAAGTTATAAAAACATAACTATGTCATTTCACATTTAAGACTTGATTTATGAAAATGTACAATACTACTTAACGCTTAAACTTACAGTTCAGCCATTTCTTGGGTTAGAATTGGGAGTGTGCCGATGAGGGTGTGGTTATTTCACCTATGCTTGTCTTCGGCAATCTGTTGGGTATGTCTCGGATTATAAATCGTGTTGGGAATAGTTTTTGTTTATATATCTCTTCATTAACTCTTCCTAGTCTTCTTGTCAAGCGACAAAAAATGGATGTGATTTGTGACTGCTCTAAGACTGTTCCCCCCATAATAAGCTGTCACAATATTCTGTAATCAATAATTCAAGGTCTAGATTAGCTCAAGCAATGACATATTAGTGAAAACACCTTTCATTTCAGAAAGCATTCATCAGTTGAAGAATCACACTTTAGCTGTTCTTGTCCCATTTTCGGATCGCTGGGATGAGTTGATTGAGTTTGTCCCTTACATGCATCACTTTTTTGAATCAACAGAAAGTGAACCATGAAAATTTGGCAATTAATCAAGTGGATAAGCACAGGTTAGGTTTTTGTGTATGTGAAATAAAGTCAATTTGTATCATGTATATATGATATAATATTATAATATTACTTCATAAAGCAAAATCTTATTAGTTAACTACTCTACAAGCTCGCCATTGTCTATATGGGTTACTAAGTTATCTTCTTGAGGAAACAAAGTAGCAACCATATCAATTCTCTTTACTTTTTAAAACTTGCTTAAAACGCACATGTATTTGAACAGTTTTGGACTTCCCCATGCATACTGAGTCTATTTGTTTAATCTGGTTCATCATATACAGGTTTAATCGTGCAATGTTACTGAATGTTGGATTGTTCTTACTCGCAATCCACTGTGACTATATGGTAATGCATGATGTCGATCTCTTACCATTAAACAATGATCTTTAAAGTACAGCTATCCTGTAGAAGGGACCGCTTCACATATCTTCACCACAACTTCATCACTTATCATTATGAAAAGTATATTGGGGGAATTCGGATGATGACTAGGGAGCACTTTCAAAAGGTAGAGAGTACATTAAATGCTGGTTGTAGTTTAATGTGTCAAATATCTGAGGCATCAATACAGGAATAAATATTTGCAGCATGTATGTAGTGATACTGTCTTGTGTAGGTATAAATAGGCTTGTGTGTAGGCAACTGTGGTTTTTAGAATCAAATTAGTTAAGTTGACTTCTTTTTCTTAAACATTGTTGGCAAAGTAGCTGGGTTTTATCATGATGAGATCTGTCAGTGTTAGAAGTCTTCAGAAAGGTCCAGTACCCCAAACTGGGTTGTGCATACTACAACTTCACAGTAGCTATCTGAAACTATTTAGAATACTGTCAGAAAGATGCCTTAATCTTATATACATTTGTAATTTGATAGTAGAGAGAAAAATGTCACTTTCATTGTATGAAATGGCTTGGTTAGTTGAGTATCCAAACAACTATCAAGGGTTCTAATTGTCCTTGGTTCATTATTTCCTTTTGCTAGGCTACTCAGTACTTTTGCAATGATTTTCTTCTTAATATGAAATGATATATCTGATAGGATTCAGTGATAGCAATGACTATATATTCTTGACTACTATTATTGTATTTGTTTCATTTAGGTAAATGGTTTGACAAATATATTTTGGGCTGGGGTAGAGAAGATGATGAGCTTATTTAAGAAATAAAAGAAGCTGAATTGAAGGTATTATAGTATTGTATAAAGGGCTGTCACAATATCTAAAAGTCATTTACATGTAGTTCACTAGAATGAAACTTTTAAATATGTTGTAGTTTCAACTGTTTCCAATTCAGGATGGCTAGCACACAATATGTGTGTCGATATTAGGTACATCACACTCATGTAGTCCAAATGCCTACGGGTGTAGTTGCAAGTGTAAAACCTGTTAACCATTGCATAATACACTGAAAAAAAAAGCTTTAGCCCAAGTTGCTGATAATCCTCAGAGTTGGTTGAAGGCTAAAAGTAAGAGCATGTAATTGTCAACATTACCCTGAGCCTTTTGTCAGTTTCTCAGGGGCCCTGAAGTGTTTGTAAATGACTTTTTTCCTGAAGTAATTATGTGTGGTTTATTAACCTGTGTAAAGTCATATTGTAACTTATCAATTTCAGATTCATAGGACCTATTGAATAAAAATAACAACTGGTTAACAAAAAACTTTAAGCATAATCACAACAAGCACCACCCGACCTCGCAGACATGGAAAAGTTATAACAACCAATGGAAGGTAAAATATAACATTACTTTTAAAGGAACCTGTACATATATTAGTTTGGTGGAATAATGTTTTAGAAATATTAATAAACTTGTTGAGCATGATGGGATTGTTTTGCATGTAACATTGTAGCTGCTGGAGTGATTGACTTCCAAGGAAAATTTCAAATTATTGTATGAAAACCATGGAAATTTGTGGCAAAGCATTAGAAACAAATACTATTTGCTTTATAAGCAGCCTATAACAATCAATATATTCTCTATTTATAATCATTACGGCATTTACATCAAATTCAATGATTGGCTTCAAAAAAAAAAAAAAAACCAAAAAAAACCCAAAAACAAAAAAAAACCACAAAACCCCCCCCCCAAAAAAAAAAAAACATTTTCTCTGTATTCACCCAGTTAGTTGAAGATATTTCTGTGCCAACGGTTCCTAACATTTTTAAGGCCCCTTGTGAACTAGGCGCCTTGTACCACCTGTATAGAATTATGGACTTGGAATTAGTTTAGCCATTACTGTATTGAGGTGAAATTATCTGGCACAATAGTCTATGCTGCAAGCATAGCAATTTTGTATGAGTTTAACAATTATAATCACTTAATGTGCATTTTATGTGCTTAGTGGTTATGCCATTGGTGCTGCTTTATTCAAGAAATTGTGGAATTGAATTTTTATGATCCCAGGGACTACTGTTTAGTTTGACTCCTAAGTACCCATACATTATTATTACAAGTATGCAATGGTTTTATAGTGTAAAATCGATATTAGACTGTATAGTTGGCCAGTGGAATGAGACACACGTTAAAAAGAAGTCCAATGAAAATCTGTAAACTAATAATCTGTTTTGACTTGAGTGTAATGATGATAGTAAGTGAACAGGATGCATTGCCTAAGACTTTTCATCAAGGATACACTGAAGTTAACCATTTCCCCTTAATCAACCACTTATATAATTATGCTGTTACAGCTACTTTAGATGTTGCTAGTCAAACAAATAGTTACTTTGCTGTCAAAGGACAATTTGATTCTATAATAACGTCTATAAAGTATGAACTTACTCCACCTTTGGGTATGGGTACATTAGATAGATAATGTGTATGATTTGATTGCACTGTTATTCACTAGGACAAACTGTTCGCAAAAATTTTGTTTTGTGTCTTTTATATAGATGTCAAGACAACGGGGACAAGGAAACTGGAAAATTGAGTACCCTGAAATACCAGTTACAGTCTATTATTAAATATAACCATTGACAAAGGCTCTATTAAGACTGGCTAACATTCAACTTAATGTAAATATAATAAGACAACCATTTTGTGCATCACCCATCTTGACTACCTGCTCAATGCCTTAGTTATGAGAACTTTTCACAGTTAATTAACAACTCATATATTCTATGGAATATTAATATTGCCAAGTCAACCTGCCCTATGCAAAATCTCTAGTTTAATACTTGCCACACCTAGACACTATCACTGAGCTACCGCGATCTCCAAAAAGAACCGGAAGCAAGATGGCTACCACTTGATCTTGTAGAAGAGAGGCTTCCGCGACTAAGAGAGGGAGTATTATTTCCTGTTTATCCTTTGACATCCATCTCTTTGACTAGACTCATATAACCTGTCTTTTGCAAGACTGCAACAATAATAAGTCGTATTTACAGCTGGAGTGAACGCGAAAGACATGGCAACGGTGAGTGGGGTTATTTGTATGTGGAAAAAACAAACAAAAAAAAAAAACAAAAAAAAGAAACAAAAAAAAAAAAAAAAAAAAAAGTTGAAAAAAAATTGTATGAAGGTAATTTGTCTGATGGTGGCATTTACCTTGTTACGAGAATTCCACCATATACACAAAAATCATATGCATTTTTAAAACATTTTCAACTATTTGTTCTTTGGTAGGAGGGATGGGGTTGGAAGGGGAGATTCCATGGTGCTTTCACAGGTGTAAAGGAACTATGAAGATGAAAGTGGCTGAATGGTAAGTTCCCTTTGTGTGTTTAAAACTAAATGATGTGATTTTGTATTTGAAATGTATGTTGCAGTTCATAGAAGTGTGTTTAAAGTGGTTACCTTAGTGTTCTAGGAGTGGTTATAGTATTGGAAAAGCAACTGTTAATTTGCCACACAACTATTTTACAATATGTACAGTCTTGAGTGTGCTATTCAGTGCCTCATATCCTTCTAAACTATGCTATGCATCATTTAAATCTTAACAGTGGATATCCTCTGTCAATGTCAGTAATAAAAGTCATGTAACTTTGATAGATGGTGGCAGTATTGTCAAATGACTTGCTGAAGATTTATATATCAGGATCTAACTGGTTATGAAAATGTCATGTTTGCATCTTGCTCATGAACACTTAGTCTAGTAATAGAGTGGATTATAGCCTATGTAGTATATGTTGTGATTAGTTCATTTGTGTTCCTAACATTTCAGCAGCCTGTCATATGTAAGGAAGTATCCAGTCAATTAGAATTTCTCTTCCTCACAGCTGATATAATCGCACTGTCGAATTTAATCAGGATGGTGAATTTTTGGCTACAGGTGATAAGGGAGGTCGAGTGGTTGTTTTTTCAAAGGGATGGCACAAGGTTAGGTTAAGGCTCAGTATGGACTTGTTTGTATATAACATTGTTCAGTATGAGATACATATGTGAATATCTGTCTGTTAGGTGTAATGAGTAGTCCAGTTACTATTTTTATTAGTGATCATTGTGATCAATCTAAAGGATTACTATGACATTTCCTTAGGCATTTGTCTTCTATTAGCTGTTTACTTTAAACAAACATGATTGATGATGTGTCAATAACTACTGATATGCAGTTCCTTATGAAAATTTTTAAGTAATAGTTTTTCCTTTATTGAACAGGTGCAAAACAAACCTAGCGTATTCATCTCCTCCCATTTTCGTTGTTTATGACTATAATGTTATAGTACCTTTCAAAGCCATGAGCCAGAGTTGGATTATCTTAAAAGTTTTTAGAAATTGACTGAGAGAAGAAATCAAATTGTTGGTAAAGCAAACGGCGGATCCCTCCTTTCTGTTAACGACAAATGGTGAGTTTGGTCCTTGTTCTACAACGCCTCAAACATAATTCATATTAAATTGTTATAGCAAGTAATGAGTTGATAATAAAAATTAATATCGTTAATGTAAGGATGTGTTGACTATATTGTGACCATAATTGTCTGAATTGGCTGCAGTATAGAAACCCTCAAGGCACTAATAGGGCAAAATGGGATCGATATCAGTAGACCATATTAGTTTACTATACAGTATTATTGATATCAGTCACCTATTTACACAGCCGTGGTATACATTATAGGACTTGACAACAGTTATATGCAGGTTACCCATAATAGATGTGTCATCAACTTTCATGATTAAACCTCATCTTACAGATGACAATGCAAAACTCCACCTTTGTGTGCAGGGTGTATGTGGTGCTTAGTGCCATTCTAGTTTTATATAATAACTTTGTGCTCTTGTACTTCACTTAAATGGAGCAAAAAATGTTTGGTAAGTATAGTAACATTCTAGCATTTCCAGGGTAGTATAACTGAATGTAAGGCGCTTACATAAATTTCCAAAACTTAAAGCTAGAACATTCAATGTGCATTTTTTAACAAGAAATCATTTTTAAAATTGTTTTGATTTGTTATTGTCACCTTTTTTGTCCCGTCATGGTGAAGCCACGTTAACAGTTTGCCTGTAATGTTATTGATGTTTTTTAAAATGTATACCTTTGAGGATATGAACATTCTCTGTCAACTTGAATACATTTATATCAATGTGATACTAATACTGTTGTGGTAGATAAACAGGCCATGTTTGGTCATTATTTGCATTTCAGTTTACTAATCCATATATGTGGACATATTTATATGCATGATGTGTCAAAGCAGTTTTGGGACTGCCTGTATACTTTTATAAGAAGACTACAGAAACTAGTTAGCATAAAACACTCACAGTTTCCACTTAACATTCCTACATCTAAAATAGACAATGTAGTTGAAGATATTACCTCAAGCCTACTTTAATTGACTTAATGATTTTGGTGTGTGTAGAGACTAAGAAATTTGCTAAAAATTACTTAGCTAAATTTGAATGTTTTAAGCTTATTATAATTATGCAGTAGTGCCTTAAGGTACTGAACTTGAGAAGTCCTCTCTCATACGGAGCTGTGTCTGTCAATTAATTGTTTCTGTAATTTTTGCATTGACAGTCATATTTTCAAATGCATACAAAATAATACTCTAGCTAATTTGGTATCATATAGTTCACATATGTCTACTAGTAAACATCCTTTCTGTCAGATAAACCATCAAGTTATGGAAAATTTTCTGAAAGATTGCAAAGTGACGTTTCTCCGACTTCAATACTGTCACTGATTGATGGCTTACTTCGTGATCGACAAGATGTTACTAAGCTGAGACTAACAAGAAAAAATTGAAAGAAGGCCTATCAATTGAGGCTATGCCCCGAAGATTTTCCTCCAATGATCACACATATCACATAATTCTATATCAGTCAACAGTGATGATTGGTACATTCCTATCAGCAGATTATTTGAGAATAAATGTAGGCACATTGAAAACAACGGAGCAAAGTTTTAGTATCCTAATGCTGTTTAGTAATTAGTCGCAAATATTGACTCATTTTTGTGCTCTTTCTTAACTCTTACTTTTAAGATATTGTTGTTGATATTTAACCTGCTAATATGGAAGAGTGTGACAGAAGCTTATCACTGCTACTCAGTTTCACCCTTCTCTAGCTGTCATGAATTTATTTATTCTAGCAGTAAGGAAACTGTTAGGCTATGTGACATGAGAGAGAAGGCACTTTGTGATCAACATGCTAAATGTAGTTGGATCTTGGTTTTGACATGTCTTGTACTGTTACTGTATGCAATCTTATATTTGATTTCTCTTCAAAAACACTAGATTGACAATTAGGTATATCTTGTTTACAAGTAGGTCAAATACTTTTTTTATTACCAGCACATAAAGCCATGCTAGGTGGTGATAAATGTCAAAGTTTTAGCTATTATCAAACTTCATATAACGTTTGCCCAGTAGTGTAAGATGTATGGATTACCTTAGAAAAATGTGGCAGATGATGCACTTATATCTAGGTTTAAGATTGTTACAAAGCATTTTATAAGCACACTTCCACGCTGTCGGTCATGGTGTTCAATAACTCTAAAAGAACATGGCAGACACTTGGAGTTAGCAGGCTATGGTGAAATCAACGTTTTTGTGACCATTACAGGGAATCAATCACATAGTCTGCTTGTAGCTCTTCTGTTTTGCATAGATAGAATTAAACTAATCACTTGATCATTACTGTTATTTGTTAGTAGACCTTTTGTAAATTTTCGCTTATAAGAAAGCTGGTTATTATTATAAAAATAAAGGAATATGTAGATATGATAATCCTAAAACCATGGAAGGAAGATGTAACGCACCTATGTAAATAGTTGTGTTAAGAAATCATCACACATCATTCACTTTTTGATACTACGCTTAAATTGCCATATTTGTATGAAGGGTAACTTTTTGACCCTTGCTGTTTTATTTCGTTATTATCATATGTTGTAACAAAATCCCCAAGTGCTTACCTTGTTTACTGTTTTTTTTTGTCAGTACTACATTTTATATTTTTATTGGTTTTTATCCCACACAACAATGTTGACATCTCGCAGAAGAAAAACCAGGAAGTAGTGAAAAAATCAACAAAAAATAACACAAATGCTCAATATTCACATCCATCTGTGACTCAATTTTGGATATTACACTTATTGCGGAAAAATTTGAGTAAATGTCCATTTTATGAATTCGACATTTTTGTGATGTAGGAATGACTTAGTGATAAGAAGACCACGAACAAGATAGCAGTGATGACACTAGCTCCATCCTACATAATAGTACACCACAGACACATGTGTTGTAACTTAATACTGTTGTAAATGTATGTGTTATGGAGTAGGATGATGTTCATGCCATAGCTGCTACTTTTTGTTTTTTTATTGGATTGATACTGAACCATCCCCCATTATTTGTATACTTCCTTGGAGCAACTAACTTGAGCTATATTACATGTCTATAAGTTAACTCAGAAATGTGCAACAGGCACAAGGTTGTTTAATCTCTAGTAAAATAACATTTTGAAACAGCATAATTAATATAATTTTCGTGTTGCTTATGATACATTATGCATTTTTTTCTTTAGTGTTTGAAGAAACCAGAAGATGTAAGCAGTAGATCTTTCTTCTCTGAAATTATTGCTTCTATATCTGATGTACGTTTCAGTCGAAATGGCCGATACATTCTATCTCTGTGACTATCTAACAGTTAAATTTAAGGATGTAACGATGGAGAGTCGACCAGTAGAAGTCTATCCAGTTCACGATTATTAAGAAGTAGATTATGTTCCCTCTATGAAAATGACTGTATTTTTGACAAATTTGAATGTGGATTCAATTGGAGACGACAGGTATGTGTTTGCCATTAAATGGACTAAAAATGGCTGCTTAACTGTAGTTGTAAGCAAATATTGACTGAGTTGACTCATAAAAATTATTGAAGTTTGTAGCTTTATCCTATTAGTGTGCTTATAGATGTGGTGACAACCTATAGTGTCCTGACTTGTCAGTGATGTATGTTGCTAAAAAGTGAAACATTTGTCTACATTTACATGAACATTAGGCAGTTGGTGTTGTTTTTAGCTGCTATTTGTTTCACTTTCTAAACAATAATCGTTACCTTATTTGCCTGTGCCTCTTGGTTTGGGAGAATGTGTACGAAAATTTGACAAATTATTTCGGTTTTGTTATTATCATGTTTTCTTGGGCTTTTTGAACACTAAATGTTTGTGGTTTCATGTGTACCTCATTTTCAGCATTAATGTGTTGCAAATGGAAGAAGTTTTGTATTTTGAATGCACTGTCAGGATAATGTACAGGCCAGTATCGTAACCCTTGCCCATGTAGAGGGGAGGGTTAAAAGTGTTTTCTGGGAATGTCTTAACATTAAGTTATCTACTTGTACCTTGTCATATTGTTATAATTTAGGAATGGTTTGTGGTTGAGAGATTGCATGATTTTTCTTATTTTGTGATACTAGACTAGGATATACCAAAACACACTCTGAATGCCTAAGTTAATGTCACATAATCTTTGTTAAAATAAACTATGTATGAAGATGATCTTTTCCCTTCTGTAGTTAAAATAATCACTGCACTTACATAATTTTTTCCGAATTTTTGATCGCCAATCTTCTCAGAACTATACTTACGAGCATCTCGTGATATGAATACTCTAGGACAAATTCTCAGAAACAAAGAATTATATCGGGACCCAGAAACGCAGAGATGAGGTGTCAATAGATAATCTGGATTTTGCTAGAAAAATACTCCACCCTGTCTGGCATCCAGAGACAATATTTTAGCAATTGCTGCGACAAATAACTTATACTTGTTCCATGAACAGCAACTTAGTGATGCTTATTAGTGTTGTAATTTGTGTAAACTGTTTTAGCTATATTCTTAGGGGCTTTCATTTGTTAATACTTATATCTCTTCATCTGTCTTCTACTATAAATTGGATTCCTATCTTTCACTAATCTGTGCTGAACTGTTGTTCTTTAAGAATATCTAAAACATCTGCCACTTTTTGGGGTAACATATTAGTATTTAATTTTAATGTATTGTCTTTTGTACATGATACAATTTTATCATAGGTATACAACTTTATCATAGGTAATTTGTATTGATTTAATAGTGGTTCCACCTCAAAGCCATTTGATGTTCTACTTGGTGCAAGTCAATTAGCTTTTGTGACAAGAGATCAAATAAAGATAAAATCCACTTCGACGAGGACGACGATGACTTAATCCATCAGTGTCTATAGATTTTTACAGAAAAACAATAATAGTAATTTGTGTGAATACCTGTTTGACTAGATGCATAGTTGGTAGTACTAGGTCATTAGCAGATAACGAAATGAAAAAGAGAGAATGGCACCAACCATTCACATAAAAAGAAGAACCCAATTACCTAAGAAAGAACATTTTTAATATATCCCATAATCAATGTTACACCTCTTGAAGGAGTACCATTCATCAGCAAAATACTAAATGCCAGAATATGACTTATAATTAGAAAAACTAAGGAAGGAAAAACACAGAACATTACATGTTTTAACTAGCTACCTAAAAATTATCTAAATAATGAAATGCTAAATTTGCTAAATTCAAATTTGGAACTATCTACAATAATTTGTTCTTATTACCTGATCCAGCAAGGAAACCAATGAGCAAAGAGGTATGACAGGAAATGTTATCATTAATGAACCATAACAAATATGGCACAGGATACCAACTAGAAACAAGACTGCCAAGGGAAAGCCATCAAACAGTAAACAAATGTGACATATAAGGACAAACTGAAAACATAGATAGATGGGTCAATAATAACATAAACCATCCTATAATAATTTATAAGATAACAATTTTATGGTAAACAGTGCTTTAAGAACAGGAGGCTTTGAAACTAGTAGAGAGATTACAAAGTTACAAGGTAAGGAAGCAAGCTAGCTACTCTAGAGCTTCAAAGCTCAAAAGCTTCCAACATTATCATAGCACACATCGTAAATGAAATTGCATGGCTAGCAGTTCAAGCTATGCTGTTAAATTTTAGTTGTGGCTCTACTTTATCAGAAAACAATGAAAACTATCCACATATACATTATATACAAATTATGTGGCCTAAAACAAGTATACTACTGACAGGCAGTAGAAGGTGTAGAGCCAGCTAATAGTATGACATGCACAACACAAAGACCTGCAAATATTGCTTATGCCAATACAAAAAAATATTTTATGGAAATTAACTTACCACTATTATCACTGAAATGGCTTTTTGGCAAACTGAAAATTCTTCAATTAATTCAGCCAAGTAATATAGTCCAGCAGCTGTGTGAAAAGACCAGAACGCAGTGTACTCAATAATAAATACATTGTTAGATAAATTGTTACTAATAATATGAAATGAATTGTTCAAAGTCTGAAAAAAATTAAAAAGAGTAAAGGCTTTGTATAAGACACATGTAGGTTATTAAACACTGCAGGCCTAATGTCTATCATTCAAGGATTTTTTAGCCAGCACTAAATTAACTCTTTGCACGTGAAAATGCATATATGCATTGATGGTAAGCAACACCTTTCAATTGCAGTTGCCAACTTAAAACATTTCATACCCAAATTCAAACAAAATTTTAACAATAAATAGCGGGATAGATAGTTCTTAATAGTAAGAAGAAAAAGTAATGGGTATATGGTAAGCCAATATGTGAATAAGTTTTGAAATCCATTAATGATAGAAAAGCATGGGCACGACCCATTGAGCTGTTTAAAACACCTGCCTTCCTACTTTTCTGTACTCAAAAGAAAACTAATTTTTGCACCAATGTGTAGTGTAAGACTTGCTCTTTCAGTTATAGCAACAACTAGTCTTACATTATGAACAGTAAGATTCAACATGATAAAGAAGGGCTATATTTACCCTGCCTCACATATTTTATTGAAAATTAAATGGCTAGAAAAGGGTTTAAAGTTACAATAGCTTCTTATACCCTCACACACAGTGATTACCCTAGATTGTCCCCTAAACAGGGAAAATGTTTTTGCAATGAGAATATGCTTCATTATGTAACCCTACGCCTTAGATCCCAAACATAGAACTTTTGTATTAATTTTGTATTATGTTTATACTAGTAACACAGACCTATAAAGTCTATAAGACTAAGAGGCTTTAAAACTACTTTAAGATCTATTGCATAGTAATGTTCACTAGTCAAGGGTATAGTTCTTGCAGCAACAAAAAGGAACATTGCTAAACTAGGGTAAATTATAGATTTGCATTGGAGTAAAATATTCCTTACTGGGATGACAGATCTCAAAATTTAAGTTTCAAATCATTGATAATAGACTAAAGGAGTGAATGGGTAAGAAGCATTCATAGGAAAGGAGGCTAGTTGGCTAAAGTCTGAGCTAGAACAGAAGGTGGAGAGCCAAAACAAAATGAAGAAAAAGAAGACAAAAAAGAAGAGATATTTGTCCAAAATTACAGACATGTTCTTTTTCTCTAGTACTAACAAATGCAGAAAGAGAGACTGTCAGATTTATATTAGCTAATTCATTTATTGGTAACAATATGAAAAAATTTCAAATTATCGGTAAATGACCTGTACATTCAAAATAGCTCTTCCTTGATATTACCAATTGTGGGTATAGTGAGGAATGTTGGAGTTAAAAGATTTGGCTAAATACACTTGCAAAAAGTATATATATTCTAGTAAGTAATACTCTATTACTTTTGATACAATGCACGTGTATTGGATTGACGTAACACAAGACAGACTGTTTATTGGGAAGTTATTTAAACTCTTACTGTGCATAATGTAATTGTTCATTTCAATCTCTTTCAATATTATCTATGGTTTGTACCTCCCCTATGCTCCTCCCTACATCCCCATACCAGTTACAATCTTCACATAAAATGATACAATCTAATATGACTAAAATTACCAAGTGAGAAGACACAAGTATGATCTCACCAGCCAGAGCTACCCAGCTCATTAACCCAAAGGATCATTGTACACAGATATAATGATTAAAGTAGGCGTGGTCTTGCTTATTTATACGCTCGTAATAAACATGAAGAGGACATGGAACACACGCAGCTGTGATGTTTTCTTATTTTGCTATGTGGATTGCTTTATATAGGACTCTCGGTTACAGGCAAATAAAAAGGTTGTTATAATGAAGAGTTGTGACGTTCAGCAAAAATGAAGAATTGAATATATTTTGAAGCCACTGAGAAAAGAAAGTAAGTAGTTCAATACTCTGAGGCTATAGTTTCATGAGACGAACCCAAAGCGTCAAGTTGGGTCCAAGTTGCAAAAAGGAATTGATTGGAAACATTACTTCAAAACGTTTTTGCATTGCTTGTTTTAAAATAGGTTGATGGCTTTGAAACGAGCTGGCTAGCTTTTAAAATGTGCCAATGAGCCTAATTTTAATAAGTAGTGAACTTCTCAAAGGCACTGGTAGTGACAGTGTGTATATCCCATACTAGTACCACTACTTATACCTCATACAGTACCATATAGTACAGTCCTGTATGAGCCACATGACACCACATGCGTAGTCATTTATATGATGTAGTGCTTTTTTCTGGCACGTACAATGATCATTAAACAGTTAAAACAGCGACATATTGACTCTCTGTAGCTTTTTTGAGCGCCTCAATTGGTCTAAACACACTATAAATCACTAAAGCACTGTCTATTCTTATGCTATATCAGCATTTTGTTGTGCTTTGTCATGAAACTAGACATTCTGCAAGGGGAGGGAACATCTGACAAACTTTCATTTAAAAGTTGGGTTCTACCAAGATTTTGGGTTAACCTATGAAAAATGGTTCTATCATGTGACCAACTGTGGTCAAAAGAATAAGGCGAAGTTTAGACCTTGAGGAAAGTACCACTTAAAGGAAGAATAAAGGGATCTTGAATATCTTTCTTCAGCTTTATTAATATCTATGTGAAATTCAAATGTAAATGAAGCCTACAAAAGGAAGTCATGGTGACCTAAGGGTAAATGATTAAAAAATATAATTGCCCAACTTTAAATGAAAGTTTGCCCAGACATTCCCCCTCTTTATAACATTTGGCTTTGAGACTTTTATACTCTGTGTGTCTCATGCAGCATGCGATGAAGCCGAGTGCTGTGAGCATTAAGACCACACCCTGATGGATTATGTGTTATGTAATAACTGGGGCAATTGTTTGAATCACACAAAGTAGTTGGAAATTAAAGAAAGCAACTAAACTTCTTATGCTTAACAGTCACTACCTACAGTAAATGTATCTCAATGTGAAACTGTTTAAAGCTTTGTACAAGGTCATAGAACAACCAAAGCTCAGGTGCAGTTTTTTACACTTGTGTCCTAGTATGCTCTAGTCTTGTCCTTGGTCATTGAGTAGATAGAAAGGACGGTAGTAACTTTTCCATATGTGTGGTATTAAGTGCAGCAGGCTATTATTAAACAGATAAGTAGTTATTATATGAACCAAAAAATAATAAGAACCATTTCACACAGTATACAAGCTTTCCTAAAATGATGTTAAATGATTGAAAGTTATGAAATTGGTCAGAAACATGCATTATAAAAAATTAATTAACAAGCACTCAAGTATATAATAAGAAATAGAAATGGCCATTTAGCTGTAGGTTACTTTTTGTCATAAGGTGACATATATGAAATGTAAATCCAGTCAAATTTTATATCATTCACTTTTCTCTTTCCTTTAGACTATTCAACAAAAGTAACTGTGTTAATGGTGATTGCACCTTTATTCCAAATAACATCCCAATACAAAAAATGAGACTCTTATGTATATTCACTTTCAGATTAAACTTTACCAGATTAGACCAGAATTTTGTTGCTCCCTTACTGCCATGTAAGACTGTCCATGATTTTGCTGCTCAATATCAATGGATAATAATAAAGAGAGTAGCTGCATTTTGGAAAGTGAAGTTCTATTTTATCCTCATTTAATGGTAAAAATCAAGTACTCTTGAAATCGTTATTGTTATTACAATTGATGTCATAGAGGATGGTCTTCAAATTGGAATTATACCTGGTTCATGGAGGAACAAAACTACATTCAACTAGAGAGGGAAGATAACACATCACTTACTGTTCCACTCTTTAAAACAGGCACTATCGACTCCCTGTCTATGGTTCTGTTCATCACAAGGGGCACACCAGATGTCGTTATTTCTATAATGGAAAGCCATATAATAAAACTAAACGTGTCCATGATTCTGTAGACAACAAGAATTATGAAGCCAAAATATGGGTAAAGACTGAACAGACAGTGATTTTGACCTTTAATTGTACATCTGAGTATGTTTCCCATATGGATCAAACTATTGTATATGTAAAGAAGAGCAAGTCATTGTTCATTGATATTAAAAACAAGTATGTGATAATACAACATTCATGTTTAAGTGTAACTTCCTTTAGATCCTAGTATTTATTTCCTTCTAAAATCAACATATAGCTGTGGATGCCAAATCTCAAAAGACTCAAACTTCGTGTTATAAGCACAGGTGTAATTCTTCTTGTATTTTCTATAGACAAACTTAAAGAAAAAGCTGTAGCTTTGAACATTATTATAAAACCACTACAAGAACATCCATTTTTTATGGCATTATGGGTTGTGTTTCCTGGACTTGATACAAAGTCATATGGTTACTTACAACATCACAGTTATCACTAATAGTGTTAAAATGTGGAAAACATTTGACTTAGTGATGTCTCAAAGTTAATCATTTATAAAAAGAAAGTTAATAGTCTTACTTTTGTTTGTAGTGCCGAAATTAGAAGTTAATCCTAGCTCCAAATTGATTGGGACAGGGCAAAACCTTTGTTGATTGTGTAGCAAGAGGGATAAATCTAAAAGGATGCAATGGAGAAAACAAAGAAATGATCAAATGACAATAGTAAATGATAACTTTAAATATATAATTTGGTCTTATTTATCGTAGAGGCTGAGATTTTTTCCTACTGATGTCAACACCGGTGCTAAATCTTCGGTTAATATTCTCATCCCCAAGTATATACAGACTCTGGTATATATGAGTGTTCTGTTTGGACTGATTATCTGGACATACAAAAAATGATTGAGTAGAGCTTATTGGATTTCATCCAGGTGTGTGTAAAGCTGTTTAGTCTTTTTCAATTTCCATGACTGTTAAATTTGCATGCTTAGAGGATGTAGCTACCTAGAGCTTTGTAGTGATATCATAGAATTCTTCTTATGTAAGCAAAGCAATTGTGATTGTAACTATTGGAATATATATTAGTACCTATTAATAAAGGATAGTGTATAGTGCATGCATAGTTACTTGTGGGTAAGTAGACTTTGAACATTCAAAGCAGACAAAAATTTCAATATGTTGGATATGTACAACATAATCAGTATACGTGGGCCAGCAGGATTTTTTATTATGTTCTCTGTTCTCTTATTTTGTAGGTAGTCAGCAAATTAGTCCTAAATACAGAATGAAAAACAATTTTCCTCATTTTTTAGTGGCAACACTACCTTCATATAACTAATGACAGACTGATAGGTGAATTAAATGAAAAAAGAAAGAAATGGTGGCAAATTCTCTTGGGCAGACAACATTTTGTGGTTGTTATAGCAAATCATATTAATACTTGGTGTATTACATTTCTCATTAGTCTGTGTTTGTTATATGTGTATTGCAAAACAGGGCATGTAAGATCAATAAAGTTATCAAGTTTTAGTATGATTATAATTAAATAGAACCAATATCAAGAAACAGAAGACTATATTGCAAGACTCAGGAAGTGAAGATGCGGAGAACGCGACCGAGAAGAGCAACAACTGACCGATAATTATTAAAGTTAATAAGTTAATAATTACCGTTTTGGCATCAAGGAGTTAAAAAACGTATTGCTATATTGGTTGCTATTCGCTAATTATGTCAAACGTATCTTTCTATTTTTTGCAATGGGCGTTGCATTCATGTTATAGGCGATGCAATTAATAATGTATTTCAATGACAGGCGAGAACTAACAATAGACCCAAAAAGTGAAGAGAAGTTCAATATCTTGATCGGTACCAATGAAATAAAAGGTGAGTCTGAATCAGATTAATGAATAATAGTATATGTATAATTTATATATAGATATATATATATTATTATCTACACACACACACACACACATATGGTTCGTTGCAATGATATGGTTCGGGCCAGTAGATGTACATGAATTATCATTATTTGCTTTACCTTATAATAGATTGCTTGCGTCCGAATTGTAACAGGCTTACCCACTCAGATTGTGAACTGTCATTAATGCAGAGCAAAATTATGATAATCCTGACCCTTGTAACCATAGAATAGGATGTCACTATTAACAGAGTAAGACTGAGTTTACTGGAGTGTTGGCAGCCTGTAAGACAATAAAAAGGATTTCGAAAATTGTTACCTTTTGAGAAGTGAGGGTCGAAATTGTGCATCAGAAGTCAGTTTACACTTGTTTTTTCCCAAAAAAACAAAGTAGTAAGTTATAATACAATATATAATATATATAGGAATAACTTGATATCAATCTGTTATCAAACTATAGGTGACGGGACTAGCTGTACTTCAGATTCTTTTTATTACTGGTTCATGGAAGACAACACATATGAAAGAATGATTTTTGAAAATTTTCACCAAAGTCATAATACCTCAGTATCAAGAAAAAGAACTACAAA
Organism: Gigantopelta aegis; assembly: GCF_016097555.1. Classification (NCBI taxonomy): domain Eukaryota; kingdom Metazoa; phylum Mollusca; class Gastropoda; order Neomphalida; family Peltospiridae; genus Gigantopelta; species Gigantopelta aegis. Next base: position 58,799 of record NW_024533393.1, read on the forward strand.
CTTCGATTATTGGTGTAGCAATCTATCAAGGAAGACTGCACTGTCAGTTACATCATAAAAACACTCAGTTTGAACATCAGGAAGCTCAATACAGCTGATAAAGCTGTACGAGAGTCTCTACATTGATTTAAAAGTGGAGAGCAAGATTAAAGGAGTGTTATCGTCTTACCTGTACTGCAAACTATACGTCTGGTAATAGGGTGATGTATGAAAATAGAAAAAAAACCTGGAGTTGATCATCGTAAAAGGTATTAAAAATGATTTACAGACTGTATACACAACTGGTATCTAATATCTTGTAGATCCGTCAATTATCATTGCAAAGAAATGTACTTTTGATGTTGAGAGTGTCTCCGGCAAAATAAAATTAGTATCATGTCAAATGTTCCAGTTGTGAATATAACTGTGAGAAAAAACAAAGTGGACTCAGTCCAAGATATATTTCTGTGAATATTCTCGAGAAGACCTTTTTAACAACACATTATGAACTCATATTGAACATCTTGAAATAAACAGACGGGGGTATATAATCATTACAATGGAAGACAAGTAAAGGCCAAATTGCACATGGAAACATTTTACACTGAAGGTTATACCGTTTTAAATGTGAGTAATACATCTGAGGCTGTATTAGTTAATTGATAAAAATTATTGCTATCAGTACCTACCAGCATTGAAGTTACTCCTACACAGAAAAATGTTGGAGGAAAACTCAAAGTGCTAACATTTGATTGTATCATAACAGGCTGACTCAAATGAAATGGGACTAAAGAGGGTCAAAACCCACTTAGGATGCTAATCAAGTCGAGTTTTACAAACTTTTTACCTTCTGATAAATTAATTAACATCAAAGATGGTACAAATGTGTTCCTTCAGCAGACAAAAATGCTCATAGTCTCGATTGATTTTCGTCATCAGTTCATTTAATGACTGGGTATGTATATTTGTTCAGCTGGAGTGATCATTCCCAAATCCACTGAAAGTGAAATGGTGGAGTTATTAGTCCTTACACATGGTTAGTAGTGATAACAAATTCTTCTTAGCTAAATAGTAATTATAACTGCCATGCAGATAGTCAATATATCAAATTACACATTTGACTTTTATAACAACCGATGAAGATACAGAAGAGCCAACAACCTGTGATATTCACATCACTGCTAACTGAAGATGTAAACATAGATAATGCATCTGACATCCGCTATGCCCAGTTGGGTCCGACCTCACTATTGAAATTGCAATCATTTGGTATGGTGTGTGAAACAGTGCTAATAATTGTAGTGGTGGTAATGTTATACTGTTAGCAAGAAAACATCATTTGTGAGTCCCAAATTTCAATCATTGTGTACTCTGGCCATTCGTCCCATAATTTTATGTCTTATGATAATGATGACAATAACATGCATGTAATTATAAGTTAAATTCTTAGATCAAGACATTCCGTGGCAGAACCATGGGATAAACCAATTTCCCATGAAGAAATGAAGGGTTGATGACAATCTTTGACAAAAAGAAAAGAACCGACAAGAATCAACATAAGATTAAGATAAAAGAAAAAACAAATGTCAAAGCACAAGTAAATGTTCAAAGGCATCTAGAAATAAAAAGGGATCAAAGACAAACAGAAAAACAGAAAAAGGTCAAGAAACCACAAAACAAAAAAAGATTTTACCAAAAAGTGACAAAAGTTAACCTATTAATTTTATTAAATTTGTATAAATCTATTACATCATAAAGGCATAAGATAACACTATATAACTAGTATCTATTGTCCTTGTCTAAATATTATGTATGAGTGATGAAAAAAACCCTTCTTGGGTGCCATATATGTCCACCGTTCCCCTAACAACAAACTGCTTGCACACTCATGTGAGATGGACATCTACAAGTGGAATATTCACAATCAGACCAAAGTCTGTTGATGCTAATGATGTTGACAGTCAGTACATAATTATCAATATTTATTAGACAAATGGACAGCCAGGAAACATATCGGGTTGATAGCATATGGGGGAAAAAGTAGCTTCAAAAATGTATGAAGGGTTATAGTGATTAACACTAAAGATTGTCCAGATTTTTACATATGGTCATATGATATGCGAGTTGATTAATTGATTTTGACTATAATTATAGGCTGAACTCACTGACCAATATGGAAGTTCCCTTTTTAATAAGCTACGGAAAGTATAATTTAAAACCATCAAAATTGCTGGAACAG
>NW_024533394.1:0-45722 GCF_016097555.1 Gigantopelta aegis
TTCATTTAAACAACTCCTCCTCGTTCAATTGTGCAGATAGAAACATCATCCATGTATGTTATAGTCCACCATCATAATATTGTATGTTCTAGCTTGATCTGTAGCCTTAAATAAATACTGGAGGTGCGTCCTGAGAGAGAGAGGAGAGAGAGAGAGAGAGAGATAGAGAGACTGCGAAGACAGAGAGAGACATGAAGAGAGAGTTGTAAAGATAGAAATAACAATCAATAAAGAGATTGTCTAACATACTCTAATGATATTTTTCATATTATTATCTATTAACATACCACATGCTCTGTACAGAACAAGGCCTTAAAGATTAGATGGCTATCTTGACTGTGAACACTAAACCCCACTGAAAAAGGGATTAAAACAAGTCACGTGGTCATTATGTGATGGATCATACGACAATTACCCACACCCATCAAGTTTGATTTCTGTGTTTCTCCATAGTTGGTAATACAAGACAGACTTTGACTCTGCAATGAGATATTAAGAATAATATACTAACATTAATATATCCTTACATGTCAGACACTTGTTCAGTTACCTAGTACAATAGTCCTCTTCAGTATCCTGCACAACCTGAGTTGTATAACTAACCATATATCGAGTGACATTACGAGGAGAAAAATTTCTCTAATTCTACCGCCTGGAGGATAGAGGAGAGAGAGAAAGAGAGAGAGAGAAGTAAAAGGTAATTCCTAAGCTTTTTTTATTAATGTCCCCAAAACTATTCATAACAGCTGTAATGGTCTGTAAACAAAGTTTTCTGATATATTATATTAGTAATACACTCATTAGAAATAACCATTATTATGTTATATTAGTATTCCAAACCTTAGAAATACCATTATATGTCATTATAACCAACACTCAGTAGAAATACCCTATATATTTATATTAGTAGAAATTAGAATTACCATATTGTATGTCATAATATTATTAGAATATACTCATAATAAACAGATAACATAGGACATAACTAGTAATAAAACCAGCTGCTATGATAGTATATTTATGACATATCTAGAGTTTGACTCCCCAAATAACTCTAATTATATTGGAGAAATTGACTAGAAACAAGAGAAAAGAAGCTAGGAAAATCAGCTTTGTAATTGTCTTGGACTGTGCTAATAATATCAGCTGGTATATTGGTTTTTTCTTAATATAGAAGTTTCTGATGATGTCACCCGTAATGTTGGGGATTATTATAATTACATATTGAAACATTCTAGTTCGAACATCCCTCTTCCCTGTTAGGGGCCATCCTTAATTATAATCATAACATTATCCATTAGGAGAGTACTTGTAACCTTCTCATGATAAAGACTACAGTATTAAGTTACAACTGTTATATATAGATCACACAGAGGACAGCACATTTTTACAGTGAGAACTTGTTAGGTGTGTACTATTATAGTGGGTGTCTAGCCATTACTCACAGTCTAGTAATTTTAAAAGAGGCACTCCAAGCATAATGTTTCTTCATCAGATAGAATAGATTGATATACAAGTAATTATCCCTAATTAGTAAGGTTGTCCTTTCTTTTTTAAACATCTGTGAAAGGACTGCTCTGTTGTACAATGGATATAAACCAATGTTGTTTTAAGTTGAGGGGATTGAGTAAACGAAATGGAATACCTCACTTACAATTATATCCTGTGTTCCAGACCTGTTGATGACATTAGTATGTATCATAAAACCATAGCTATCTAAACAGTCTACAACCTTTAAAACAAACAACTCCTAATATCACAGTCACTGATAACTTCGACCTAAAGAGGTACAAAATGTCTGGCTCAGTCCCTAGAACAGACTGGCCATATTATTGCCATTTTTGAGTATCTTAATCCCTCACAAATAGTATGACTTCTTGACTATTAATAGTTCTATTCCATTAATCTTTAATTCAACTAAATATATAAAAATCAACTGAGCTCAACGAAGTGTAGGCAACAGATGTATATACTCCTCTCTCGTAAGTGTTAAATATTAATTTAACACACACACAACACACATGTACGCATGCACACACCACACACACACACACACACCACACACACCACACACACACACACATGACAGTAGTAGACATGAACGTAGTGTAATAAAACAAACTGTTTTTCTTCCTCCTACAAATCTAGTCATGCATAAACATCATATCATGTGCGCTTTGTTACATAATATAACATAACTGATAGTGTCCTCCAACATAGATAACAGATATAGAATAAAACACTACAGATTGTCATAACTTAAATAGAAGAGAAGATATTTACAATGGGATAGCAGAGTAGCTGATAACATGTGGTCAAGGGGCAACTTTAATATATCAAACAATTGAGTAATGTATCTATCCATCCATACAATAGATTCATCCATCTCTTATACACAAGTCCTCATTTCCCTCCTTAAAAGCAGTCATGAATATATATTGAACTAGATATGAATATTAACTACCTCACACAAGAACACAGATATACAAGATACAATGAATTATTTTTTAAAATAGTCACTTTCCTAAACAATGACTTTTCCACATTAATATTAAATACTTAATGTATTGAGTTGTATAATATAAAGCTCTATTACTAATGTAACAATTAGTTTGGTACCTTTTGTATTGAAATACTATTAATAAGTACATATTACATGTATGATTGTAAATATAACAAAAGGCCACACATTAACTTTATAAAAGTCAGGAGGATAACATGGGAGGAGAGTGTATCATAAATTTTACTCACTAAACATGTGATCAGTATGTTTGTCACCATATAAAATAACACATTTTAATCATTTAGACACAGTTTGTGTTTTCAAGACATATTTTTTACATACCACACCTACATGTTGTTATCATCTGAGAATTACTACAGGACTTACACACCCTTTAAACAAAAACACATTAACAAGTATATATAACATTCAAATGTATACATATACATGTCCTTACAGGATATATATAATTGTACATTGTGTTGGCATGCATGAATACCAAGTAATCACAGCTGTAGTCCTCTTACTTCATTCATATAATTACATTATAATAACAGATGTGTACAAACATTATGTTATAGGTCTGTCTATGGACATAACTTGAAATGTAGTCTGTTTACTAGTCTAGTACAGTTATATAGTACATTTATGTAGACTGACCAGTCTTATAGCATCTTGAGGTCTCATGATTTTAACAAGTTTTTAAGGGTGAGTCATAATTCTAAGAGATCCTGTGAAACAAGAGAGAGAGAGAGAGAGAGAGAGAGAGATCAAAGAGTTAATCATATTCATTACCAATATAGGGGGTCACAAAATCAGTACACAAGCCTGCTCTTTACTTTGCTACAGTCAACAACAAAAAGAACCTCTACTTGCTATATAGCTGCAAACACTCTTTTTATAAGAGATACATTCATGATAGATAACACCTCAATTAGTCTAGATGTAACAATTTTATTACTTGTTAATACCATTTGAAACAAATAACAAAGATCAAAGATAGTATCTATAATAAACAAAGTCTAAGGGCAATTAATTAAACACTTCAGACTCATTGAGCCATCAATAAATTTACAAATGACTCGTTAATGCTTGTTGTCATTTTAAAGGAAACTTCAAACACACAAGAATCATGACAATTAACTCCTCCACTATTATGTGTTAGAACCACATTCAGTCTGAAATTTTAAGTCTGAGTTTGAACTCTACAGTTCAGTCTTAAATAACAGTACAATTTGCAGCTGTTTGTAGCAAAGGATATTGAGTTTAGCACACAACATACAAATTCTTAATAATTTCATTTTCAAGTTAACAAGAAAGATAGTAAATTGAGCAGAATAATATAACTATTAGATTAAATGAATTATAACTGAGCAAGTATATCACATGATGGACAGAGAAACACGACACATTAAACTAGTTACCCCAAGGGATCAGGAACAATGAAAATGTTAATTGCATTACTATCATCTTTAGGAGGAGTAGATTATATTTCACATTACACTACACGACGCAGTCCATAATGACAAATAAGGAGATAATGACCTTGATATAGTAGATGACAACATTGTCATGATGAGTATTGTGGTCTATGTACAGTTGTAATTCTCATACCAAAAGTAACCTCGAAGCATAGTGCAATTCTAGAAACTCCTCAATTAATTCTCTTCAAATACTTTCATCCAGATTATATCATTTAGACTATTCAAATTGTAATTACTTTCTAGCTATCACGTTAATATATTTATCGTCTATTTCCATACAGCTGTAAGCTGTAATATCGTATTTTACATGTACATGAACAGATTAAAACAGGAGATAACATGTGATAGACTACATCATCAACTACTATAATGTAGCGTGTCAACTAGTACTATAATGTACTTGAACAGATTAGGAAAATAGTGTGTTTTAGACACCACATTAATAACATCAGCTGTACAAATAGAACTTATCAGAATAAACTTTAAACATATTTAAACGTGACAACCACAAATTGAATTGATTCTATAATATAGGGACCTAAGCTGTCATCAATGTTGTATTTCTAATTAATTAATTATTCATTATTATATCATTGAGAGCACAAAGGTCAAGCTACATATTAATTAGCATTGTCCTCTTCATCTGAATAGGATGGCAGATGCTAGAATTCATGAATCATTGAACTATTCAACTACTCTACATACATTCCATGATACTCTACAATAAGTATACAAGTCACAATCCATTAGCTCCCCATTAGCTCTATGGCAACCATCAGGTGCATTTTTGCACAATGTACGTTAACAACAGGAATGCTTTAAACAAGATTTAATGACACATAGTATTTCTAACATCCGTGTAATTAGAGAAGGGAGAATCCTTTGATCTCTGTAAGGCCATAGCAACAAAGAAACAGCTGAGAACAGTACTCTCTATACTACACACACACATACTAACTTAACACAATAAACAAAAATATTTCTAATAGATACAGTGTAGGTGACAAATTAATAGGGTTTTACTCCTTATATACATACATACATGTACTTCGAGATACTAAAACATACAGATTGTTTTTACATAAACAGATACCATGTATTACATCTTATTACGTAATTGTGTGTGGTTGACAGTTAAAAGGTTGTGACATCTAGTGTCTAGACTGGGAAATCTTACCTCCATGTTTACCTATACTTGCCCCTGGACGAGGGAGAGGCATATGGCACATCCCTCACGACAAACAAACCCTTCATAGCTAGATAAGGATCCTTGATCTTCACTCTCCTATGTTAAAGAAAGAAGGTTACTTTAGTGGTTGGCATTATTGATCAATCTAATGTGTAATGATTTAATAACACTAATGTTTAAATGGTATGTGCTGTTTTCATAGTGTAAATTTTCAATGAGGGTCCTAGTACCATAGAACTGAGTCAGGTTGTCTACATTTTAGCTAATCAAAACAATAAAATCATCATCTTCTGGGAATATCCTCTCTCAAACTGGTTTTCCTGTAACCTTTCAACCTTGCAATATAGAACATTGTCTAAGTATATCAGGCAGAATATATTGGCATAAGATGATGAATGTAACACAAACTTTAATGGTTATCATTGTTTTGTAACATATCCTATAGACATGTCTCCTTGCCAGACATGACAGGTACATTAACCTGAACCTGTTCTCACAACAACATTTAACACTACAATGTATATACTATTAGATATAGTGAACATAGAAATGAAGAGATAGAGTTATACTTAAGGTATAATACTGGTGTACTAAGTCAAGAAAATGTTTATAGCATTTTTTTTCTATTTTGAACTAAAATATCAATAAATTTGTTAAATTATAATTTCTTTACGTAAATAACTACAAATCATTGCATTACTTTTATTTTGAAAACACACACAGGATATACCAGATTTTTTATCTACCATCAGTTATCCTTACAGTTAACTTGTATGGCTAGCTAGATGACCATCATATTGACCATAGTTTAAACAAGTACAGACAAACAATGATAGTTTTATCCAATGAAGACAAAACATGCCAAGAGAGAATAGTTCCAGTTACATATCAAGCAAACAAAATGAAGTCTCCCATATTAATTGCAATGACATTATAAGCAAGTTTGCTGTCTAATATGATGATAGGGCTGTGTATAGGGAAGCTATAAAATACTTATATATCATTAACCACTATCTAATGTTTATAGATATTCTAATATTTATTCACAGTCTATTTTGTAAAAACAATCTGTTCCCTTCAGCTCAACTTTTCTGTTTCACATGGACATCTGACAAAGACTGATAGTATGTATTGAAGAGAATAGCACAGATTATGTTTAGTACGTTTTAAATACGTATAAAAGTCTCAGAAAACAAGCTAAGTCTATTTCAGCTCATGTTTTACTTACCGACTCTTGTGGAGAGGGAGAGTTTTCTTTCTAATGTTTGCAAAGGACATTCTTCTCTCTTCTTTTCTCTGGTCGCCAGGACGGACTGGCTTACTAGACAAGTATAATGACGTAAGTGATTGTCTCCGGGAAAGATAATGCTTCTGATCACCTTGGTAGAACTTGTTATATACAGAAGCCGTGTGTGTAGACAAAGTTAGACCTTTTTCTCACTCCCTCCCCCCCTGAGATCAATAATATTATTCATTGTTAGCTATTACCCTAATGTATAGACTACGTAACCGGGATTGGAACGGATCACGTGATCCCATAGAACTGAAATGAACATTTGAAAACGCACTTCTCCGTGTCCAAAAAAATCATTAATTTTTATTATCTTACATTGTGACCTAGACACACTTATACTGTTATTATATAAAGACATTAGTGTTATTTTTATTTATCAACACATTGACTATATATTCTTCTTTATATTCTATTATTAAAAATAGTCAAGACATTCACTTTTAAATTATTTTTTTTTATTTTTCCATGAAAATGCCACTAAAATACTTTTGTCGCTCTTTCTTCTTACAGCAATATTACTACTAAAAGGTTTAGGATGGTTTTTTAGAACAAATAAGAACACATGGTTTAGACTGTTTTTATGTTAGTAAAGTCGCGCTATTCTTACGGAAAAACACTAAAACAACGTAAGGTAGAGGTGGACTTATAAACATTCCACGAACCAATAGGAAAGTTTGCCATCTATCCATGTACTTTCAAAGTACTGAACAAAACTCTCCTTGTTGGTCAAAGTCTGGAGAATTCTCTTGTAATCCACTCCAAGCTAACCTGACAAAAGCTGGGGGAACAAAGGCATTGCTATCACTTGATGGATGTACAAGTTGAACTCCATTGATTCAATATGTTGTATTATGAATGGCTCCATTAAGTACTCTATCTTTAAAGACATCAAAGCCTTTTTAGAATTCCATCACCTTTATTGGCCTTAATCCACTTATCTTAGACCTTTTACACTATTAGACAAAATGGGACAAAAGTCCATTTTGTTAGACAAAATGGGATTAGATGAAATGGATTAGACGAAATGGCATGACATCCTTTTTGGACTCTAGCCATTGTTTTAAGTTATGTAGACTAAATACAGTTTGTCATCTAAAGACAAAAAAAGATTTCTGTGTTGGTTTAGCATGTTATTATTTGCTTTGGCAATCTCCTGTCTAGTTATGCAAGATACGAAATACGTGTAGATATTCAGTACTAAATAATTATTAATAATTAATTTCCTTTCAGATGGTAAGAGATTGTACTATAGAAAGCACAGATCAATTCCCTGCAATCCCGGTCTTTAATTGTATCGCTTCCAATGCAAAGTTAATTTATTTATATTCATGCTCCTTTCCATTTCTTGTCTGTACTAAGAGAGATTCCATTCCTTGATTATTGCCTAATAATCAGATGACAGGTCATTTATTAGATTGGTTTAAAAAGTTGATACAATCTCCCCGGTTCAGGCCTAGAGCATCATTTAAACAGGAGGTCTGCACTATCTAACACTTGTGTAGCAACTGGCGTACCAATTTTAAAACCTGCCCTGAAAGAGCTCCTTGTAGTTATAATGTATTATACTAGCAAAAAGACTTTTGTCTTACTGTGACTGTGACCTAATATTATCAGTAAAAATTGGTCAGATAAATATATATAATTACTTGAAATAAGTATTTGTTATAAAGTAACACTTAATTAAAGTAAAAATTCCAAAATACTACATGCTTGTTTCAGAAGAAACAGGAGCACTGCAAGCTATGCTTGTCAGGACAAGGAGTGTACCGGAAGTGCATGGGCGGTTCCAATCCCGGTTACGTAGTCTATACTATCTATGCCCTAATTAACGCCTATCATTGCCACACCCACTCAACCATTACCACACCTCTTATAAATATAATGCACAAAATTAATCATTGAGTAGAGTTGCTTTAGAGCAAATAAATGGTAAGTTTATTATATTGCAAAGTAGGCTATCTGTTTAAAATTACATTACATTTACTTGTAATGTGATAACTTTGTAATTACAATTATTAGGCTTCTTCAAATCAAGAACCTGTCCGACATACCCCAACAAGACGAGTCAGTTCTAAGGGACAAGGTAAGCTAACCAATTCACTGTCCCCTCATCAGCTCATTAATTAAGTACAAATTATATATTTTGCATTTACCAAGCAGCTGTTAATTGCAATTAATGGCGCCATAATTAATGATTATTGATTCTTTTATTTTCTCCTTCATTATATAGTATGTATATGTAGTGGATGTAATACTTCCATTGAATATGAAGTAATACTATTAGAGGCTATGGGAAAGCTTTGGCATATTGAGTGTTTCAGGTATTGATCAATAGAATAGGTTGATAGATGGATGTAAGAATGGTAGAACGGATGGCTATGACTAATGGATGACCGAAGGATATCGCTTGTTTTATTTAGATAGAGAGGAGTTGTTTGTTAGTGTAGGTGTTGTATCAATTACAATATGTCTATTAATAACAATCTATCATGTATTATAAGTACTCTAACTATAATTACATAGAAGTTATTATAATGATTTTTGTTATTTTTAGTTTGTTTGTATAATTAAAGAGTGAATCTTTCTCTCTCCCTCTCTCCCTTTTCCTCTCTCCCTCCCTGTCCATATCTACACACCCACAAGATGTACCACGTGTCATTTGGAATTACCAGAGAGTTATTATGAAGAAAATGGGGTACCTTACTGTAAAGATCACTTTTATGAAAAACTAGGTCACAATGTTATCGTGTGTTTTGACTATATAACTGGACCAACAATGGCAAGTATTTGTAATACACATATATGATATACGAGTGACATACATGTAATATGCATGTGATATACATGCATAATATTCTTATAATGTATTTTATTATAACCCTTAGATTATATTATATTATAAATATTTGACTTGTGGGTGAAATATAATGTTATTATTTACATAAATTTATATAATGTTTAATCATACGTGGAAGAGATATGTTATAAACTTTAAACAGTTGGATATTTATATATAAATCCATGTTTGGGTTTAAGATCTTATCTCTTTTCTAGGCCATGGATTCTCTCGTATGTATCACCCCCGAGTGCTTTCATTGTACAAGTTGTGGTTCTCCATTAGGGGAGAAAGATATATATTGTCTCTTGAGTACAGGAGAGATACTTTGGTAAGTGTCTTCATTAAAAGGAAATAAACAGTTTAACTGATCACTTAATAGTACAATTAAATGAGCAGCTGTCATATATTGGAGAGTGGGTGGTATACTTCCATTACTCATGTAGTAATATACAGGACATAGGATACATAGTGAACTATTGTAATAGTAATGATTACTATATCTGGCTTCAAAGTTACAATAATTGATAAAAGAATTTATAAATTTTAACTTGACTTGAGTCCTTTGTCATAAAAAACTTGTTATAGAAATGTCACCATGTCTTCAGAAATTAATGTAATAATAATATGATATTATAATGGGTAGTGTTCAACTATGATGTGAATTTTTTTACAATTGGACTCTTTTCCATGTTTAGTCCATGGATTAATGTTGACTGCAATAACAAACCAACTTGACTTTGGAGTCTTCACTTTCCATGATCCCCTTTTGTTACTCTATTGTGTGGGTGTGTCCCTTGTTACATGACATTTTTTCTGGTGTTTATTTTGTCTGAATAAAATTAATGACAAACCGTTTACAACTTTCATTAAAATTTTTTAACACTACCTTATTGAATTTTTGAAACACTACCCATTATAATTTTTGAATGCTGCCCTTCATAATTTTTGAATGCTAACCATTATAATTTTAACACTACCCCATTATAATTTTTTGATGCTGCCCATTATAATTTTGAATGCTACCCATTATATTTTAACACTACCCATTATAATTTTTGAATGCTACCCATTATAATTTTAACACTACACATTACATTTTTTTTCTCTAGTAATACATGCAGCTGTGTTTATGATGAAGTCAACAGTTACAAGAGTACTGTGAGGAATGGTAGTGCCAACTTTTATCTCTATTCAACAGATAAAGTCACTTTGAAAAAAAAGGTCAAATTTAAACTTGATGGTCAAGTCCCCACAACATGTACACTCCAAAAGAAAAGAAAAGATTTCTCAAGAATTGATACTCCTCAACTCCTCCACAACAGGAGAGAGATATACAAACCAAAAACTCACTTAAAATTGAAAGTAGAGTCGAAAATAATGTATTTTAGAATGTAACATTGACATTTTATAAGCTTGAGGTTTAAACCAAGAAAGTATACTAAAAATTATACATGCTGTATAATATACTGAAAGTTCACAGAGAATAATACAGACAATTTGCAGGTGGTATACAGGAGGATATACTAAAGATATACTGATATAGTTTATGTTACTTCTTTTCTATAGGACTTCCTCACAGTTTAGGCTGAAACTCCTCTTAAAAACTGGTGATCTATTTTAGAAATAAATGGTATACCAATTGTGAATCATGACCAAAAAGAAGTAGGTTTATTGAAAAATTGTTTACCTCTCTCTCCTCTCTCTCTCTCTCTCTCTCTCCCTCTCTTCTCAAGATCAATGCTCTCATGAAACATTATGATGGATTGCCTTTATTTGACAATTTGAGAGAAGCATCCAGTTTTGTCACATGACCCATCACATGATCATACACCAGGACCTGATACCTTTGATCAACATTCCTCAACAGATGCTGAACAACATAAACGACCAATCCCAGTTAAGAAGAGAACACATATAGGGAAGTCATCATCAGAAGAAGAAGATAACACAAACCATGTCTCCTAAAAAAACATTCCTCAAGTACATAAATTGTCTCCAGTGAAAGAAACAATCATAAATCACGAGTTGAGACATTGTCAAGTGATCCTTCAAGTTATTTTATGTAAATAATTTTGGTTAATGGGGAAATTTGGGATCAAAACTATAGGATTGGTATATAGGATTGAGGATATAGGATTGGTAATGTAGGATTGAGGATATAGGATTGGTAATATAGATTGAGGATAGGATTGGTAATGTAGGATTGAGGATATAGTATTGGTAATGTAGGATTGAGGATATGGATTGGTAATATAGGATTGAGGATATAGGATTGGAGATATAGGATTGGTAATAATATAGTGATGATGATAGAGATTGGAGATTTAGGATTGGTAATATAGGATTGAGGATATAGGATTTTAGATTTAGGATTGAGGATATAGGATTGGGGATGTAGGATTGGAGGTATTGATAGAGCAGTTTATGACATTGTTATTGAGTTATACATATAATAGTAATTAATTATTCTGTTGTATTTTCACTTCTATTGTTCAGGTGAAATGACATCAATTATACCAAGTCTTTCTCCAGTTATTTTAAGACCTCCTCATTCACACAAACCCCCTCTAGAATATCAGCTCCTAATTTAGAAAATGAGTAAGTTATAATTAGAGGGAATACTCTTCGACTAGATTATGACCATTTAAAATTTTTAATTCTGAATGTACATTTCATGATACATTTACAGTCAAATTAATGACCAACTAATAGACTAGTAAAGAAAAGGATGAATTTTGTGCATTAAAATGGCTAATGTCATATTTTTTGTTTTTCTTCAGTTTAAAACAAGGAAGTGAGATCACGATGTTTCTTGATAGTGAACTGAGATCCACAACCGTGCTCACTCTGTTCCAGCTGTTGATGCCAAAGCTGATTATATTCACTGTTTCCGTCTTAGTGACCTCAATATTGGAGAAGTTGTAGGTCGTGGTTTCTATGGTAACGGTCACCAAGGTGACACACAAACACACTGGTCAGGTGATGGTTATGAAAGAAATGCGTTAATTGTACAGAGGAAGCAGAAAGAGCATTCAGAAAAGAGGTCAGTTATTGAGGTCCTTGAGGTTATCATGTTTTCCTTTCCATCTTCAGGTTCAAATGTTAAAGAGCCTCAATCATCCTAATATCCTTCATTTTTTATTGGAAATCCTCTATCAAGAGGGCAAAGTGCTCACTGTTATCACAGTATGTCCCATGACAGTCACATGATGTCATTTGTTTGTATAGAATTCATTGGTGGTGGTACTCTACGAAAAACAATAAAAAAGGTAATAATAGGAAATAGGACATACAGTATATTTATTTCAAATTAGGATTGGTCTTTTCCATGGAACGTGAGAATTAAAATTGCACGAGATATATGCAGCTGGAATGGTAGGTACACATAACACTAACTTGTACTAATGTATCAATGTATCAATGTATTAATGTATTAATGTAATTAATGTACCAATGTATTAATGTATTCATGTACCAATGTATCAATGTACCAATGTACCAATTTATCAATGTTACCAATGTATCAATGTATTAATGTACCAATGTATTAATGTATTAATGTATCAATGTACAATGTATCAATGTACCAATGTATCAATCTATCAATGTATCAATTGTACCAACGTATCAATGTATCAATGTTTTAATCTATCAATGTATTTGTTTAATGTATTACTCATTTCAATAGAATTATCTTCATCAATGTGATATCATTCATCGTGATCTACTTCTAAGAACTGTCTATTAAGAAGTAAATTTCTTATATAATAATTAGTAGACACGTAGTGACCATCTCTACAGGATATGTCAGCTGTGTGGCAGGACTTTGGACTAGTCGTGTCTTCAAACATGTAGATCATTCTGATAATCCCAGTAAGAGAAGGTAGTTGTAAATGGTATGTTATCTGAAGTGAGTGATATTGTTTCTGGTTATAAGTTGTATGTAATAATTATAGTGGTTTTGTATTCTTTATTTCAGAGCAAATAGAATGACAGTAGTGGGTTCACCATATGGATGGCACCAGAGATGTTAAAAGGTATGTCTCTGTCCATCTATCTATTTCATCCATCTGTCCCATTCATCAATCAGGTGAAGACTAGATGAACGAGTGGAGATCTTCTCATACGGAATAGTCTCTGTGAGGTAAGAGGAAGAGGAGAGAAATGAGAGAGAGAAACGGAAGACAGACAGACCTTATTTTATCAACTTACTATACAGAGTATTGAAAGATTTTAAAGCTGATCCCGATGAGATGCCCAGTGATTTCTGTAAGGAAAAATATCCGTGTACACACTTACCTTTTAAAACTTAACAGGTTGTTTGAGAACATTTGGATTAGATGAACGAGAATTTAGAATATGCTGGGAAATTGTCCTCCAATATTTTTTTATAATCTTGCAAATTATGTTTCCCTCGTTAAAGCCAGCTGGCAGGCTTACAAAACCCATCCCCCTTCCTTGTGTATCTAAAACATTTGACCCTTTGTGCTTTTTATTTTTTTAGACCTCACTTTTTTAAAATTGAGAGAGGATTAAATTAATTACTAACCTCTCTTAGAATCCGAAACAAGATATTTAATCAACTTACCCGAGGACTTTTATTATCTCCTAGATCAATTGGGACATGCAATACAACCTCCATTATCACATTGTCACATGATAATTTTTTAAAATTTAATTTTTAAAAATTTAAACAAAGAGCTCATTTTTGTTTTTTATTATTTTAAAAAATTCTAAGACAAAAATTTGTGATATTCCAATTTTGCTCAAAAGGCTCTTGTGGGCAGGATTATACTGTTCATGGAATTTTTATTACCGGAGTTATGCGTAGAACACCTGATCACCAGCATGGTGAATTGAAAAAACAGCTGCAAACTATTTTCCAAAGTTCAAGAATAAACTAAGTCCCGTTTAAATAACTACAACAGTAATAATTCCATTAATTTTAATAATAGATACGTCAGTCATTTTTGTAATAGGATGAGGTACATAAAATAGATCATTAATTGTTATGTGCTAGTATATAGATACATCAGTCCATTTTTAATAGGCTGATGTGCTATAAAATAGATCATTAATTGTGATGTGCTATATAGAATTCCATCCGTCAGTTTGTAATGGATGATGTGCTATAAATAGATCAATGTACCTTAGTTAATCATCATATATAACTATTCCATTAAACTGGTAAATACAAACAAAAATCCTGAATCTTTATTGAATTGAGCACCTTCTTGCTGTAGGACTCAACAGTATATGGAAGAATCAATATCTAAATGATAAAGGTTTGGTTTTTAGCTGCGAAAAACACGCTATCTTCACTGATATCCTAGTGTAGTGCTTGAAGAAGAAGCCTACGAAGAATAGAATTTGATAAGTTGATAATTTTCTTCTCTCCCTTTAAACACAAAGGTCTAACATTTTCCTTACCACATTTGGTACTTGGATCTCCTTTACTAGATAATCAGGAACATTACAATCGTTCTGGTTTCTCTTATTATTGTATATTCTGGCTCAGGAATAGATTGTCTGAAAAGTAAAGTAACAACCACATTTTATAATTGGAAAAAAGATAGTATAGAGATATTGGAAATTATGACATACATTCTTATCTGCTGCTTTAATCTCTTTCGGAGATTTTGAAGTAGACGATTTTTCTGTCTTCCCTTCAACTATACAAAACACAACACAACCATTATAAATAATACAATTGTAGTACAGGATCCCTTTATAGCCCAGTATAACCTAGTATACTCCAATAGATCCTAGTATTATCCCAGTATATCCTGTTATATTCATGCTATACTTGTATCCTCTTACTCGCTCATCTCAATTATAAATGGCTTTTTATTTCCCTCGTTACAGTCCCTGTTCGGGTATGTTCCCCATAAACTTTTCCTGTTCTTCCATATTCTTCATTCTATTAAAAACATTAGATGACAATGTTAACAAATTGTGATATCTCCTTTAACCTCGACATAATCGTATGCATATACTTCTCTTCAAATCCTTTCCAAAGACCAATTGTTAAAAGAAGTCTTTCATGTAAAGGTATGGATCTGGGGGGGTGAGTTAGTCGTTTACTATAAATAGACCGGATTACAATACTGTTAGTCGTTCATAGGAATCCAATCAATAATGACATCATAGACAGTACAGTCTTGTCCATCTAGATAACAAGAGATGTTTAAATCAATTTATTCATTCATTCTACCCTGTTAATTTAACTGTGATCTTTTTCGAGTATGAGGTTCTCCGAACTAAGTGGTACTCGATACTGCGTAAAAAAAGGCCATATCTCCTGATTGTAAGATACTCTGTAATTGTTTTCATCAGGTAATGTCTTTAGGAAAAGTATTCTATACCGAGAGAGAGAGAGAGAAGACAGTGAGATCATACAGAATTATTGTTAATTCTACATACCTTTTCTGATTGGCAAACATCCTAATAAACACTTTCTCTTCTTTATCAGTTTTTGTCTGACACAAAAACCTATCAAATATTATAACTACACTATTACCACTGACTTCCTTACTGACCTGGTTCGTTGTACTATAGGTCTTAGGTGGAGGTTCTTGTGTTTGTTGAGGTTTGCCATGGGGATGATGTAGTTAGGCTATTTTGTATCATTGTTCGTAGTTAGTGATCATAATAGCTACATACTTACTTCCAGAAGAAGAGTTCTTTTTAATTCCTACAGAGATTCCTTCTTCTTTCAAACTCACCTCTCTAGTAAGACAGGCACTAGAATTTCCCTTCTGAGCCATTATTTTAAGGGGGTGTGGCTGACTCGTATTAAAGTCAAAATTATTAAAAATTATTAAAAATTGGCAGGTGTAAAAAACCAATGAACACATAAACTAATAAACCAAATGAACCAATGCCATTATTTTATTTAAGTATTTCATGAAAGTAGTTTCCTATTACAACTTTCTGTCCCCACATTATTTTGAGTTATATACTAACCACACCTTCTGTTACTGCCAAAAGAAGAGTGGTATTTTTACCAGCTCAATAAAGTCTGTGTCATTGCAACCTGTAGGGTAAAAATTACAGCTTAGATTTTAATTAAAATGCAAAAAGAGCCCCTTTGTGAGTCCTAGAATCTTATACAACTACAGGAGTTCATGGTACCCAATCGTGAATTTGGTGTGGGGTTTCAGCAACTGTGGTTGAACTGGAGTACTTGGGATTGAAGTGTGCAGGCAAGAAGATTCATGAATTTCTGTTCAATGTGTTGGCAGCACTATGATGAAGCTCACAGGGTTCAGTGGAAGAGTGCCATTTTATTAAGTCTAGTCAGACACCCAAATATTGTCCATTTCTAGGTGTCCATTTCCAATCATAGATTGAACACCCATCCTGGTTATGGAATTTCTTTTCTTCCCACAGATCTTCTCTTGTATTACTGACATTGTGTCCTTCCAAACGAGATCAGCTACTCTTGCCCCCCCCCCCCCCCCCCCCCCCCCCTCCTTCGGGACATAGCTCATGGTTTGGCTTACCTTCACTCAAACAGCCAAAAACTCTCGTATTATTCACAGAGACCCTTCACTAACAACATCCTTCTCACACCCACTTTGGGCGCCAAGATAGCAAGATCTTGTGTGGCTAGAATTTTTGAACACAGCGCCCCTACAAGCAAGCACTATGACCAAAAACCATCCAGGTACCCATATCTTACATGCCTCCAGAAGCTATGTAGAAAGTCCACATTATGATACAAGCATAGACACGTCTCCTATGGAATTTTGATGATCCTAATTTATTGTGCGTCAGAGGCCTAATCCTCCTGATTAGGTCCACTCGTTATGAATCAGGTAAATTTGATGTCTGTCTAGAAGCTGACAGGACGTGAAAAATTTCTTAACTGATAGGTCATGATCATCCTCTGATAACCTCATACATCAATGTATTGACAATAATGCCTAAGGAAAGACCTTCAGCTACAATATTCTCGAGCATTACATGAGAAAGTAGAAATAGTTCCTCCTTCTTTCAAACACAAAATGGAAACATTAAATCTGTAGCAGAAAAGGAAAGTAGAAAAAAGCAAAGAGAAAGAAACAACATGAGGTAAGAGAAAAAAGGAAGAAAAATAAAGATAGCATATGAGCTCACCAAGATCTTACTGTTTTCGGATGGATTTTTACTAGTTATCATTTCCCTTTTTGCTTATAAATGCTGGGAAACTGAATGAACATAGTTGGTCGAAAACTATGATTTCAAATTCCAGTAAAGAGTATATTATCAAAGTGCAATAAAAGGAACGAGGCCAAAAATTTTTGATACAACATTTAATGAATGTAGACTCAAAGACACAATGGCATGTGATTATTTGGTTCCAACAGTAATTCGAGATCTAGGGCATATTTCATGAGAAAGTGGCAGAGATCTGGGAAAGTAGCATCTACAAAGGACGATCTGTAGTGATTGATGATTGTATGTATTGGAGGTGGTCTTGCAGATAATGAAGTAGATAAAATATATGTCCACTGTTACCACTCTTAAATTAGATAAGTGGATCATTTGAATCATCTTCCTGTAAAATCTTTGGCCTTTGGAAAATTCAATGGCAAGCTGGTAGCAGTCGGAGGAATAACAATAGTTGGAGAACGAAGTCACAATGTCTACAATATAATGAAACACTACAATCATGGGATACAACATTGATATCCAAATATGCAAGAATCAAAGATTTTTTTTCCAGAAGTCCTTAGCCTTCCATCCAGCATTGGTAGTTGCAGGAGAATGGGCATCAATAGAAATTATACTGAAGATACTGGATGGTTTGGAGTGATCATCCTTTACCTAATTCATGTACTGATGTCACATTGAATATAGCTGGGAAATACTTTTTTGCCTTGGAGGGAACTATAGTAAAGAATTACTATCATCTGATTGGTTCCCACTAGCTCTGTATGGCCCTTGGAAAGTCTCTTAGAGATAGAAATAAAAACAGTACCAGGCATGGATTACGAGTATCGCAATACAATGATTTACCCTAGCCTATAGATGGAGAAATTTGCCAGGTGCCCCTCAAGCATATAGTTTTTAGTAGCAACCATCTTGGCCAGTAATCTTTTAACATTGGGAAAACATGAAATCCTTTTGATAAGCAATAAGATGCTTTCACTCACGAATGAGTCTTGGAGCGAGATTGGTCAGCTGCCTGATAATTTACTACGACAAGTGGACAGTGTTACAATTACAGCTCTGTCGTCACACAGAATTGTTTGTAACTGGAAAGAAAAATTAATGGAATTTTATCTGTTTATATAGGTACTATAGATATAGTTTTAAGTCTACAATTGAGCTTATCAAACACTGTGACAATCTTTACTAACTATTACTGACATGTTAAGTTATAGGTAATTAACAGCTGAAACAAAAGTGATATCATATCAATCAAAGAGCTCCAGGTGCATACATCTTTGTTTTGTTACATTATAATTTTTTAACATTTGACAACAATTATTATAAAAAACACTTTAATAAATTATAATGTAATTTTACACTTCCATTGAAATAGCTGCTCCTAAAGGTGAATAACATTAGCTCTCAAAACAACTGGTAGTCCCATACATCTGACTACATGCTCTACTAGAACTGGATTTTTTTATGTAGTGTAGAACCACTACCTATAATCCTTTATCTAAATGAATTAAAAAGAGGAAATTATAGTAGCTTATTGGGTATTGGAAATGTTGATTATATCTATTTATATCAGTTTTAGTACTTATTTGAGCATCCACTCCCCCTAAATTGTTCAAATATCATTGAAGGCATCATCTCTTTCAAATTTTCCACTATTCCTTTCATCAAAGCACTACTAAACATCACCTACGCAACAAATTGTCACTGCCGATATTGGTCACATGACCTCGCACATTTGGTGATGTCTCTCTCCAAGAAAATATGTGATTAACAACTAATGTTGTGGTCTAGATTATTATGCCTAGCAGCATTAATGAGGTAGCTATAGATCTTCCTGATCATTACACATCTTATCAGAAACATTCACTCTGTGAGTAAGAAATGATAGGAATTAAATAATTGTTTAGTGAATTTTTTAAAATACCCATTCAAAAGTTCTCTGAAAATTTTAACTAATTTAGCGATGGCGTTACCTCCAGTTAGGCAGCTGCTACCAGTAGTGTTGTGTGTTGAAATATGGCACTTCAGTGAGTGCAGATATACAGAAATGTTTAAACAATGTTGAAGAAGGGTTAATAATTGAGAGTTTGACTGGCTGAGCCAATATTGAGAACTACAAGATCAGAGCATATTGATTTAGCACCACACTAGTCAATCAGTACTATCTGGTAAGGGTCTATTATATCATGCTCTCATACTACATTTCCTCATGTTATAATATCAAGTAATATAAGTTACCCCACCTACATTCTTTTAAATTGATGTTCATAATTCTCTATATATTATAACTTTCATGCCACCATAAAATACACAATCCTATACTTCATAAGTCCAGTCTATATTTCCATATTCCCATACCATGAAGTCCATATTTTAACTCAATAAGTCCATGCAAAGTTTTCATACTTCCATTAAATCCACGTTCCAATATTTGTATATTATTCTAATTTATCATTACAGCATCATCTAGTTCAGGTTGAACAGCGTGTACAGAACATTGAAGATCTCCCATAGCAGCACTGACCACTAACACCAGCTGGTATACCAAACCATGTATTAACAAGACCACCAGCAAAATACTGGAGCTGAGATAACCTTAGGAAGGAAATGAGTTGGGAATTAGCATCGCTTAAACTAAAAGAGAAAGAAAACACAAACTATAAGATCATAGAATATTTTATTTTCCTTGCTTATCTAGTACTTTCATTTAGCCTTATTTAACAGGGGGGGAGTAGGAATGAAGTTTAAAGTTGGGGGGGGGGCTGACCTTATATTTAGTGTGCGTTATTTTATTAAAAATCAAAAATGAACAAACAAATTAATTCGTCTGTTGTTAAAGGAAACAAAACTCTTTAGCTATTTCTAATAAGTTTTTATGTTATCAGTATGGTCCTTATGTGTATGTAACACCTTACATGACATGGTTTAGTTGTTCTTTGGTCATAGCACTTTGTAGGTAATTTTTTAGTTGAGTAAGATTGAAAAAGTGCATTCTGTTCTATTAATACTTTTGTTATAGCAATTAATTTTACAGAAGGTACATGACCAACACACAATAATGTGGTGATTGATTGTTAATGTACCACAAATTAACACAATAACCAAAGAGTACATAGTCTTGAGTGCAAATCAGGGGCGGGCTTAGCCCCCCTGATTTGAAGTTTGGGAGGCTTCAGCCCCTCCTGCCCCCCCCCCTTTCCTACCCCTACGTATTTGATGATTGTGCTGATAATGATTACTTTGGGCATAGAGTGTGCTTACATTTTTATTCCCATTTGTTCATTCCATTATCAAAATAACCCCAGCTGGTTGCATTCTGTGATGTCATGATGACATCACTAAGACCACATAAAAATACACACTATTAAATCCATAATAGTGCCAGCTTTATTGTAAAACTTTAACAAATCTGGTTGGTACTTTTGATACCAAAACAATGTAGCACATCCATAGCCACTACTGATAGGCTGTGGGTTGGACAGGTTTGTGGCAAAGAAGAGAGGAACACTCATTACAACGATTATCTGCCATGTGAATCAAATGAGGAAATGAAGTCACTGCTATTGATATATTTATATGTCCATTTTCAAGCTTCATACATCCATTTTCCACAAGACAATGCCATGCATCTGACCACATATGCCCAAACTAGTTTACATTTCTTAAATTTTTTCTGTGAAAATTTCCCCATCACTCGTTCTAATGCTCCTATAATTAATAAACCATCTTGTTCATCATACCACCTTCTATTGAACTTAGTTTTTTGAGCTAATGTTGGTTCAGAGTGTTCTTCAATGAACAACATGGCTACTTTCTGGACTAATAACGCCTTCACAGTGCCTAGTACCAAGATCAATTCCCAAAAGATAACTACTTTCACTTTTCAGCATGAGGTTTTAGGGGACACGGTCCGTGTTATTATCAGTAAAACTAGTTTGTTCAGTAGTCTATTGGATATTGTTTTAGATGATGGCAGAAGGAGCAGCATTCTGCTGTTCAATGACCACGGTGTGCTAGTCTCGTCTCCTGGCAAAGTCATCCTTCACGGCGAACACGCTGTGGTCTACGAAAGTCAGTCCTACAATAGTTTCCATAATTCTTGTTCTTTGTTCTGTTTTATTATCCAATAATTAATACATAATTATTGTATTGTTCATTAAATCGAAAGTGCTTCTTTCCATTTAACAGAAAAAATATCATAATTGTTTTTTTTTAAATGTGATATCATAATATTCAAAGTGTTATTCAATCTTTCATCCTTTTAAACACAGACAGCCATTGCTACTACGTTGACCTTCGTTGCTATCTCCTTGTATTACCCACACTATCTCACTCAGTAACTCTAGAAACTACCTGATATGCAACTTTCCTCACACATGTCCCTACTCACGAAATCACAGAACTATTAGGAATCAGCTGAGGGTGATAAAATAGTAATCACCTGATGTCTCAATAACTAATAGTAAAATGTATTACTACCTCCATAACGAGTAAGACAATGTTTGCTTTGAAATATACATGCACATGTTTTAATATGACAACAGATCTAGAATATGTAGACAATAAGATATGAAATTCTTATTATATTTTGGATCATTACATGTTTTATGACAACTGGAGCTGGATACTTGAGGTATGGAATTTAAATACAAGGTCAATTTTTAGAGTTTGGAGTTCAAATTTTTTTCAGCAACCAGTGTAGATGTAATAACAAATATACATAAATATAATTACTAGTGGAGTACAATTTTGAAATTGGACAAAATCTATTATATAATAATAATGAATCCTTGATATATAAAAATAATATTGAAGTACATGTGTAACAATATGATCAATTACCAGAACAAACTAAATCTGATTTTAATTCTAGTCAGTAACATAACATGTACTTTTTTTGTAATGTAGTCTGTGTCCTCAGGAGCAATCATGCTAATTACAATAATTAAGAGTATATTTTTTCATTAGTAGACAATCAAGGGAGTTGTTAAGTTAACAATGTCAAATTGGCACGTATATGTCACTAGAAAGCCACTAGACTTCCTATGCCCTGAGGTGGCCAAATACAATATGTTATTGTTAATATAATAATGACCATTTTCTACTGAATAAAACTACATTCATTTATAATTCAGTTATTACTTGTAGAGAAGAGTTACAAGTTCTAATTGGTTTTGACTAAGATATTCACTGGTTTCTACTTATATATCATAACAGACAAACTATATGTACATATAATATTATAATATTATAATATTATGCTACATGTAATATTATATTATTATAATATTGTATTAAGAGATCCACATTACTGCTTGCCTCATTGACAAAAAAAACAAAGAACTTAGTCATTAAAAAGTTGTATCTTTACAAACAAGTTGTACTATTAATCACTGTTGTGAGAACACGTTTGATCAAAATATTTTATATAAACTAACTACTAATGCTTATCTTTTTTCTTCTATATCTTTACAGACGAGCATTTAGAAGTGTTAAAAAAATTCTGTGGTGCTGTTGACCCACAATCACATGCATAGTTTAGCTCGACTAGTCCTGGTCTATCTTCTCACACAACTTGTTGGAGAAAGACTACACTCACTCCTGGATTTGAGGTCTTAGTTTCATCACAGCTACCATTTGGAGCCGGACTAGGTTCCTCAGCAGCTTATTCTGTTTGTATAGCAGCTGCATTATTAGCAAGTTGTGGCAGGATTGGTAGACGTGAGGAAAGAGTGAGTAGAGCAGAGAGAGAGGACATGATTCCTGCTACATTGAAGGATCGTATGAGAGACCGGGGGTTGTCCCCCGAAGATATTTGTAGACACTGTTGTTGTCAGTTATCAGAGGATGAGTTGAAGTTAGTCAACAAATGGGGGTAGGGGGTTGAAGCAGAGAAGCTTGTTCATCGGTACACCATCTGGAATTGATAATTCTATTAGTGTTTTTGGTAAGGAAGAGAGAACAAACGAGAGAGAAAGGAGGGGAGATAGTTAAACTTGATTGGTATTCAGTAAAATGATGTTATCTACTAATCTAATAACTCTACAGGTGGTGCAATCAAATTTCGGAGCGGTTTATTTACTCAACTAGAAAGGTATAGTATATCTCATTTAACTTTATACAATTCATTAATTTTGAACTGGCATGTCATTTAATGGTTTCATCATGTTCTGTATGTCCTCTTATGACATCATATTTACATATAAGTAATTCAACTAACATTGGAACTATTGAACATATTGATTATACAGACTTACACTAAATTAACAGTTAGTATTATATTAGAGAAATATGATACATTATAATTAGAAAATTGAACAAGAAAAAGGCCACAAAAGGCAAAGTTATGATAAATTTAAAGTTAACTTGAACAGCTTTTATCATTTTATTATTATTACTATCGTTGTTGTCACAGTGCCAGCTGTGGAATGGTACACTCCTCTATTCTACTAGACATATTCAAGATTGTTTGTATCTGTTCAAACATCAAATGACCATTAGCATGATGTTAAGTAGTGTTTTCACACACACACACACACACACCTATTATTTGTAGCCTGTTAGTTTCTCCTTCTTTCTCTTTCTTTCTGTTTGTTTGTATCTGAAAGATGGAGAGAAAAAGAGAGAGAGAGAGAGAGGAGAGAGAGAGAGAGAGAGAGAGAGAGAGAGAGAATGAGAATGTAATCACCAAAGAGGCTAATAATCTCTCTAGTATTTAGTATTCATCTTTTTTATCTCTCTTTTAGAATGCCCAAACTTTCAATTCTTCTTGTATACACTAAAGTTCCACGAAGCACAAAGAAAATGGTTGCCACTGTTAGACAACGTCATACACAGTGAGTAGTAACATAAATATGAAGTGAATACTTGTGTCTCTCTCTGTCTCTGTCTCTCCCCCCCCCTCTCTCTCTCTCTCTGTAGTATCCTCTAATAATAGGACCATTATTAGATTCAATGGAGAATATAGTGCTAAAATCAGAGGCAATATTAGAAACAGCTGCATAGATTACAATGTCATGATAATATTGATATAACTACTAGTAGTTTAATATACTCCTCATTACAAGTAAGATAAATGGATGTATAGAAAGGATAAATAGATGTATGGCTGATTAGATCGATGGACAGTTTAGATAAATATATCATAATTCTTAATGTAGGAGCTGTTCTGTCTTAAAATCATCATCTTCTCAATGCTATTGGTGTGGGTCATCCTTCATTGGATGTGTTCAACATATAGCACTAGAGTCAGGTCTGGGAGCTAAACTGACAGGTGCTGGAGGAGGTGGCTGTGCCAGTGTTTTCTACTTCTGCAAGTTAGTATAACTGAGTCTTGAGTTAGTTGTTGCTAGTAAATGTATTCTATTGTATTCAGTACACTCATATTTGTGAGTTTATTAAATGATATTATTCCAGTGACATCAGTTACCTAATTTACAGCTGGTTTATTCAATTAACTACATTTTATTTTGTTAGACATGGTCCAATGAGAGTATTACTGAAGTAAAAAGATCAGATGGAAACAGCTGTTATGACTGTTGGCTGACCTAATATGGTGGAAATGGTGTAACAATACATTGTTGTGTTTAATGTAGAGTATGTAGTCTGTGTGATAAAGTGATCATATTTTAGATTATGATACATAATATATCTATAAATTTAGTTTTTTTTTTTTTAAATGAAGTTATTGTTGAATCATTTCATTATTTTATTATTGTGACAATCAATTTATTAGTGGAAGTATAATGGATTTATTGGTCTGGAAAAACAACAGCTGGTTCCTCATATCCACCTCATTATATTGTGACAGTCTTATTAGTGGAAAATATAATTGAATTATTGGTCTGAAGAAACAACAGCTGGTCCCTCATATCCACCTCTTAGTGTTGTACTCAAATATAATACAGACTAACCACTCCCCTTTTTGACTGAGGACACTGATGTCAAAAAAGGGAGTGGAAGTCAGAGATTCATTAGACACATATACATAATGTATTTATATTATAAATTATATTATTGTAATTATTAATTATTATCTATAATCCATAATAAGTTGAGACCTGATAGTTCCAGATCAAGATACCTATAAAATAAAGAATATATTATGTCCATTTATTTATCCATTCATATTTGGCTCTGTCCATTCATCTTTCTATCTGTGTCCCATACATCTTTGGCTCTGTCCATACATCTGGTCATCTATATATTCATTTATCCATTCAAGTCATTTTTACCCTAATAATCCTTTTCTTCACTTTTTATGTATAATGAAGAAAAAACAATGATAGCATGAAGAGATTGTGTCTGCCCTAAAATGGTGGCAGTAAAGGATAATAGAATTGATAATAGGTAGATGATATAACATACCTGGGTATTTCAACACACGAGTCCTTCCATAGAACTTTATAATGTGGTGGGTTAATACTAGATTGATAAATTACTATATTGGCTTTCTTGTTCTCTATTAAATGACAGAGTATAAAGGAATCATAAATACTACTAGTTTAGAGGGAAGTCCCCAATATATACCATACCAAATGCTATTGGGTTACTGTACCTGGTTTATCCGGGAGTTTTTAAATAATACTGGTTGGTGAATGTTTTTTCCGTCAGGAAATTGTGGTGAGGGTGGGATTTGGGAATCTAAATAAGTGCACAAGAAATGGAGAATGATCTGAGAGAGCAAGAGAGAGTCACTTTCAAGTTAGTATAACACATCTCTTTTACTTGAGGATCACTGGGTAAATCTTGATCCCTTTTCTCCCCTTCCAAGAACTACCAGCGTTCCATTTATAAGCACCAATACTACTGTCATCAGCTAATTCTAATCAGAGACACCAGATAAAGGGCATACTCTTCCATCCCTCCCTCCCCCCCACATACCAACCTTGTATTCTTTTGACTAAGTAGTCCTGTTTTGAAGACAACTCCAAATATCGTATGAGCATACTCAACTAGGCAATAGTTGAGTTCGTACTCGAGCTATTTCTTTCAGTTGAGTGAGGCTAGCAGCTGGTAAAAATAATATGAAATATATTGTATTAATTTCTAGTGACGTACTTCCAACAGTGACTTCTGTTGAGCCCATTTCTTTCAGTTTCTTGTTTACTGACTTGATTTCCTTAGCAACAGGAATAATAACAGTCTGGGCTAGCCACTAGGAGCACAACGACAGACAGTATTGTCATAATGACATCATCAAATCTTACTTTGCGACATCGTGCCAGTCCATTGACTAAGCTCCTCACGTTTGATATTGAATCTACTCCAAATCTATATAAACATACAATATGGCAGCTGCCATTACAGATAACTATCATATAAGTATTACCGAATCAGTCTCTCTACCTTCTTCATCTTCTTTGGTGACAGTGTTCTTAAATGAAAAAATAAAACAGGAAATACCTGATAGACTTGTTTACCTAGTTGCTACATGATATTTACGAAGTGAAGGAGTATCATTAGAGGAGGACTGTACCAGTAACCTTGAGATGAGGCAACATCTGGAGAGAGAGAGAGAGAGAGACAAACAGAGAGAGAGGGAGGGAGAAGCGAGGAGAGAGACAGAGACAGAGGAGAAGAGAGGAGCTATATATATATCATCAGCTATTTAATTTACCTTGTAATATATTTTTCTTCTTCAGTTTTCAAAGTATTGCTCCATAGTGAGCTCATACTACTGATACGTTCACTGTTAACTACAATATACAATTGTGTAACATGTATTAAATGTATATGTATTAAATGTACAGTGTATGTAATGTACATGTATTTAATGTACATGTATTAAACGTACATGTATGAAAAGTAATTTTAATGTACATGTATTAAATGTACATGTATTTAATGTACATGTACATGTATTAAATGTACATGTATTTAATGTACATGCTGTATCATATTTACTTACATGATGTACTATGACCTGGAGAAGACCTATAACAAACGGACGATCAAATGAATAAATGGATAGATAGATAAAAACGGATGGATACATGGACAGATGAACAAAACCACTAACAGCTGTAAAAGATGTTTAAATAATACCAGATGATGTCATAAATAGGATAAAAATAGTAACACTAGAAAATGATGTCACAATCCATTTACAAAATAGATATTACCATATTTAAAGTAATATCTTTTTTCATTATCAGATTGTGATAGCACGTTTTTTGTGTTATTAATTTTTTTCCTTTGGATAATGGACAGATACATGAACAAAAGGGCTAATAATAGATTGTTTGTTTTATTATCTAGTTTTAAAACCTGTTTATCCTATAGGACAAACCTGTTTGGAGTATGGCCATAACTACTTGAAAAGGATGTGTACGTGATGGAGTACTATAATTAGAGCCCCTATTAATAAGAGAGAGAAAAATCATATAAATCACAAAATTATTTCTTCCTCACAGGAGAGAACAGGGTACGATAATAATAAGAGGGTGTGACTGAACCTGAAAAGGGGCGTGACAACTGGAGGAGTGTGCCTATTTTGGTTTCTATTGGAGTAGAGTGTAGATGTATGACGGTCCAAATTGAACAGGAATAGGATAGACTGTCTGAAAATCCTGTAACTATAAGATTACAATGATATACTGAAAATATACTGAGTAATATACTGACTTCCAGCAGGTATACCAAGCATTGTCTTCTGAGAGGAGGTTATCTTAAACAGCTGGATTTCTAAGTACCAAGTTCAAGTAAAGTGTAATATCATATAATACACAGAAAATAAAATAAGTAGAATAACAGACTCTGAGGAGGGAGAGAGAGTTATTTCATTCTAGTGACAATAACATACCCGCATCCAAACCATTTGGTTATTGAATTTAGTGACATAAGCAATCATGCCAAAATACCTACATTATAAATATATTAATAAACAAACTCCGCCCACTACTTACATATCAATTAGTATTAAATCATGGCCACCGAGCTTACAACGCCCATTTTATGGCTGCATTGGCTTACTATATTGACGAAGACGAATAACTGCAGCAGGTACAACTGGACTCTTGTGAGGGACCGATACGACGTCTTACTGCCATGTTACGGTTAGTTCCATGTGGGTGGTGTGGTTTCAAAATGAGCAAATCAATAAAATTAATTAATAATTAATTTTTAATTAGCATTTCTTGATGGCTAGACACAGAAAGGTGATTGTTCCTCAAAGCAATGATACTAAGGACGAAGTAGCTACGATAAAAGATGTAAAAATTGTAAGCATGAACAATAATGTCATTAATTTATAGTTGTATATATTTTTAGGGTCTTCATCAAAAACGTTTGAATTTATTTTTGTATGTCAGTTTAATTTTGATAGCTGGAGTGTGTTGTTAATACTTCTACCAAATCCAATTGATCCCATTGCAATTGAGTATGTTAAATTTATACTTCCATTTATCTCCATACATGTAGATGCAACCACTCTTGGATGTTGCATAGTCAAAGCATGGCCTGACTGACCCTTCCAAGACCACAGGGTCAGGACTACTGTGTAAACTAAAATGGTGACACACTTTAATGGCTTTTTTGTGAGATAGGTTTGGATAGTGCTTAGAGATGGACTTATGAGTCTGAGCTTAAGGATTTTCAATATCAATGATAATTTACTCTCTAATGATCAAATGACAAATGAACATTTTCAGCTGCTCTGCTTAATTTTTAAATTATATATTTTTTTCTATTTACTATTATAACTATGGGAAAGTGTTAAAACATGATTGCTATAGTATTGTTTTAGTTTACATATTTTTATATTAGTTTATAGTTATAGTAACATTAACCTAATGGTAGGAGTTTTAGTTTTAGTTTTAGTAAAGTTACTAAAATTAAACAAAATTAGTTATAGTTAAAGTTAGGTCTATTTTAATTTTAGTTAAAGTTCTCTTCCACTGGCAACTGTGCTTGATCATGTGCAGAACATGTGCTTCCATAGTTACTATCTACCAATAATCTTGCAACTATGTTTGCAAGTGCCATTTGTGGCTACAAAATTGTCAGAAAATTTTGGTTACAATTGTTTTATTTATAGTTATTTTATGCTTACCTGAAATAATTTTAGTTATAGTTATAGTTAACTAAAAGGCATTAAACACGACTAATATTACTTCCTCTCTTACTGCAGAATCTTTGCAATGTGTCACAATTTAGCATATATATAGTGGTCATGACACTGCATTCATAAGGTCAGGCCACGCCCAACTAATTAACCATCCAAAGTTCTCTATTCGATTCCATGTTTATTCCTATGCATCCATTAGACTTATTTCCTATGCATCCATTAGATTTGAAAATTATGAATGTAAAGGATTTGCTAGTAATGAAGATCTTGAAAAGTCTGTGAGATTATTTGAAGGAGAACTAATAGGACCAGAAGGTTTTGCTGTAGATGGTGGATGGTAAGCGGAACTCTTACCACATTAAGGACATTATCCTCACTCTCTCTTTCAGGTAACATGTATACTGGTTTAAATGATGGAAGAATTATAAAATTTAATGATACCTCTTTTACAACAGTAATTAGACTAGGATCACCTCCTATGATAATTGTGGTAAGAATACTTGTACTATGTTGTATATCTAGTCTCATTCCCAGACATTGGGATCTAATGCTTGAGAATGAGACTAGGTAAGAATGCTGTACATGTAGTGAGAGACTGGGCTGAATTACATACCTAATTATCAATTATTTGATTAGTTCCAAAAAATAGTGAACATTTTATTGGCAGTCAGTTTTTCTGTTTTGAATCTAGTCTCAGTCCTAAACATTAAGAAAACAATGTCATTTTAGTTCTGGGAATGAGAGTACAGTTTGAGTCTAGGAATGAGAGTACAGTTTGAGCATGGGAATGAGGGTACAGTTTGAGTCTAGGAATGAGAGTACAGTTTGAGCATGGGAATGAGGGTACAGTTTGAGTCTGGGAATGAGGATACAATTGTGTATCTTTTAAAAGTATAGCTAATGTTATATAAATCTGTACAATACTAGAAGATTTCAAAACCTTGTGTTGTATTGTAAGGTGCTCTTAGTGAGGAATCACGATGTGGTCGTGCTTGGGACTTGAAATCAATCCTAAGGAACCTTATCTTCTGTATATTGCTGATTGTTATCATGGAATATCAACACTGGATCTAAGACTGGGGAGAGAGTAAACCTTGTCAATTCTTCATCCCTCCCTCCAAATATTCCTCCAATGAAATTTGTTAATGATATGGTAGTATTGGACAATGGAAGTATTTTTTTCACTGATTCAAGCTCAAAGTTCTCACGTGACATGTTATTGATGGAAGTGTATGAAGGACGTCCCAATGGGAAGTTGGTCCATTACAATCCAGTTGATCAGTTTCTCTAAGTGTGGTCTTACCAAAGTTACATTTTGCTAATGGCCTAAGTCAAGTCCTAATGATGAGTTCCTTCTTATTGTAGAAACAACAAGAGCTAGAATACTAAGGTGATTAGTTTTAATGTATACTACAGTAACTATTTAGTAAGTAGTATCTAAAATCTATAATACTACAGTTTGCTATTTAGTTAGCTTGTTTACATCTTACTTCCTATAGGTATTATCTCAAAGGGTCCAAAGTTGGTCAATTGGATATATTTATTGACAAACTTCCTGGAATGCCAGACAACATATCCCCAAGTTCTAGTGGAGGTTACTGGGTCGGATTTGCTATTACACGAGAAAGTGGGATTAGTGATTTCTTAGGGCGCTATCCATTACTTAGAACTATCATTGTTAAGGTAAATCATTATTGATTTTACAATATCCTACCAATTACCAGCAATCTAATTGTATTATTTTCTACTAGACATCTTAGCATTTTCCACTCAGTCTGTCTCTCTCACTCAGTCATACTTGTAATGTTAAATTTAAAGGTTAACAGATTTGCTATGAGTAGTGAGTAGAACAATCTTGACATCAGTAGATAAAATGGGAGTAGCCTTGACCAATAGTGGAAGG
Source organism: Gigantopelta aegis (assembly GCF_016097555.1). Lineage (NCBI taxonomy): Eukaryota > Metazoa > Mollusca > Gastropoda > Neomphalida > Peltospiridae > Gigantopelta > Gigantopelta aegis. Next base: position 31,437 of record NW_024533394.1, read on the forward strand.
CTACTGATGTCTATTTTTTATGTTAGAATTGTTTTAAACCTATTGCCTGATTATTCATTACTTATTTTTTGTAGCTTGGATTGAGTCATGCTCTTGTCCATATGGTCCCTAAAAATGGCATGATAATGGAGCTGGACCAAAAGGGAAAAATTGTTTGTGAATTTTATGATATGGGTGGAGACTCTATTATCGGTGTCAGTGAGGTTTTAGACATGGGAGGAGACACGTTATATCTGGGATCATATGAGACTCCATATATTGGCAAAATTTAAATTAACATAATTCAAAGTTTATATACTGACAAATACTATTTTTTTTGATTTTATGAATGCTTTGTTGCTTTTAAATAGAGTCTTTATTTTAGATAGCTAACTATTACTTGGTTATTTTAATAATAAAACTAGCTGATACACTTCAATAATATTGTGTTAATTGTTAATCCATCAAATTACAGAACCTCACTGCTAATAAATCAATCAATTCTAATAAAATACTGAAGTAAAAAATATAAACAGACAAAAATTGAAAAAAAAAATGTTTCAATAAGTTAAGAAGAGAGTCTTGTCGAGGAAAGCGACTTATCATGCGTAGAAGAGAGCGAGTCGATAAATTAATGCGTGCACGGTATAATGTGAAAAACGGGCGGGAAAATAATGAACACACAGCTACTGCAGCTAGCAAGAATAACAAAATTAAACTAAAAGAATTTTAATTGACTTCTTTAATTAAAAATGCACATTTGATGTAAAAAACTTTAATACAAAAATTAATGATAATAAAAAATTGTTAAAATGTTTAGTCTTAGAGATCACGTATATATAATAATGACTTAACTTTTTTATAAAGTATAATTATAGAGTTTAAAAAATTGGATCCTTATAACCTTGTTAAGCTTAGAATTAAGATTGACTTTTGACAAATTATATAGTTAAAGTATTTTTTCCAAAAAATAACAATTAGAAATAGCAAAAAATAAATTGCAAGAAAAAAGATAAGAAAAGTAAAGAAAATTAAGAGAGACTTCCCAAGAGTCCAGTTAGTCCACAAGTTGAGAACTAAAGGGAGAAAAAGAGAGAATAAATATCTAAGGAATAGATGAGAAATGTAGATGTGGAGAGATAGCTCACCTTCTTCAAAAAAAAATATTTTTAATTAAACAATTTAGCATTTTGTTAAAAAAAAATATTAATGATAACATGATCTAAAGAAATGTTAAAGTTAGTAAGATGATGATGCGTAATACAAAAGATTAGTAAAAATTCAGTATGATTGTAGTTGGTTAGTAAAGATAAAAAATTGAATTCTAAGCTAATTCAAGTTATAGAATGTTGCTTTTCGAAATTTCAAAGTTGGTGATTAGTGATCAACTTAAACTATAACTGAAATTAAGATAATTGACTTGAACAAGTTTTAGTGAAAAATGTTTTTTTTTTGTTTTTTTAAGAAGTTCAATATAATAAATTAAAAACAAAACATTAACAAACTATAAAGAAAAACATGAAAAAATTACAATAAAAATAAAATAAAATAAAATAAAAACTTTAAAAAAGACAGCCTGAGTAGTTCAGAAGTCCCCAAGAGTCCAGTCACTCCACAAGTAGAGAACATAGAGAAAGAAAGAGAGAGTTAGTTGTAACAACTGGATTGCTAAAGATGGATGGATGGATGGATAGAGAGATAGCTCACCTTCTTCAACAGTGCTCCTCCTGCAAGGAAAGAAAAAAGTAGTTATGAACTGAACTGGTGGAGACAATGAATGGATAGAGAATGAAGAGAGACAGAGGAAGTGAAAAGGGGCCATCAACACACACACACATACAGCACACCACACGCACCCTAGAAGATCAGAGCTCCTCCCCGCCACCTGGCGGCCTTGGATATTAAAAAAAATTTTTTTTTAGGCCGCCAGGCGGCAGGGAGGAGATAATTTAATAGGGATTGTATGAGTGTGTGTATAGTGTATGGGCTGAATGGCCCAAAATAAAATTTAAAAAAATAATAAAAGAAGAGGAAGAAGGCTTGAAGGAAGACAGAAGAGACCAGGCAGGAGAGCGACTCATCTTTTACATCCAGAGAACATCAGAATAGTCACGAGAACACCAGAGAAGAACAGTCAAGAACATCAGAAAACACCAGAGGAAGAACAGTCAAGAACACCAGAGAAGAACAGTCAAGAACACCAGAGAAGAGCAGTCAAAAAATCAGAGAAGAACAGTCAAGAACATCAATCGCGAGGGCCAACCACCTGTAAAAAATAAAATCAATTAATGAACTGAACTAACACAAACAAAAAATTAAAAAAATAAATAAAAGTGAATAAAATTTGAAAAGAAAAGAAACAAGTAAAAGAAATAAAAACATAACTAAATAAGGAGATGATCCAGCGAAGAGACATGATCCAACGAAGAGGCGAGTCGATCCAACGAAGCGACGAGATGATGATCCAACGAAGAGGCGAGTCGATCCAACGAAGCAACGAGGTGATCCAACGAAGCGACGAAGTGATCCAACGAAGAGGCGAGACGATCCAACGAAGAGGTGAGTCATAGTAAGGCTTGAAAATGGAGTACCTTTTATATTATCAGTAGATCTCTGTCATGCTGCTCACACTTCAATTTGATGATCATGTGCGTGACAAAAATTGGCGGAAATTGCCAGCACACGCCCGCCCGAGTTACCACATTAATTAATTTTTATTGGTCTAAGTCTTACAGCAGTAATTTAGCCCCACAATTGTTAACAAGTATAACAGCTTCATCTTCATAAAGAAATGAATGGTATTGACAAACAGTTGTAACTAAAATCAGAATTATAACATGACTTTTGTGAGAATAAGCCCTTTCTTCCTATAATAGGATAAGGTCCACATGTCTTCAAGTCAGTAACTACAATGCAAGATAGTTGTTAAGAGAACATATATTTTTGTACCACATAAAATAAAGTTGACAAATGTTACACTAAACAAACAAAGTATAATTATACAAATAAGTGAATTACACTAATTAACATCACATAAGTTTATATATATATATATATATCCTATGTAGAACCACCAAATCTTTCTCTGTTTACTCTTAGGTTTAGACAAGTATTCTACAAAAAACATACTATAAAATCACATTAAAAAGTCTATCAACCATTGGAGACAGTAATCAATGTAATAAGTTAATGGCGGTTGGGTGACATAGGTGTTATATGATGCATAATGTCTCCATGATTTGGAATGGGCATCAGTAGTAAAAGAACCTATATATACTATTTCTTAGCTCAAAAATCACATACATTAAGCTATAGAGTGAACGTGAACAAATAATGAATAAACTTAAAATGTACTTCAGTGCTAATTGCATATAATAGGAGAGGAAATTCCTCACCTTACATCCATGCATAAAACACCTTTTTTTAACGAAGGCTCTTCTCAACTCGGACATACTATAATTGTAACCATGCTATGGTATCCATGATTAATGCTCTGAGCATTTGTCTAAGGTCCTGCTTATTTAGATCCAAACTGTAGTAGTATAGATACAAGTACATTACATGTATATAGCACATGTACAGTACATGTATTATATATATGTAAATTGTAAGGAAGACTTAATTTTTTGTGATTAATTGGCATAATATTATTTTGAGAGAAATGTGTTGCTTCAAATAATGCAGGACGTCATGCTTTAATAATAATAATTTTCCAAGCCAATTTTATGAGTGTAGTTTTATGGTGAAATTAAAGCATACAAACTTATTAACTTAAGTGATTATAACAGTAGTTGTTAGAATCACAAAAATTATTGCAGTAAGTACATACAATTAAAGTATTATTGGATCTTACGGTTACAGTCTTGATGTTTCTGGTCAAAGGCGTAATTCTTTGAAACTTTAATTCAGAGTTTTATTTTGTTGTCTAATATCTATTATCTCTTATACACTTAAATAAAAGCAAGTTTATGCAACTGCGTGAGCTGTTCTCTTGTTTGTATTTGTTTATTTCTTTGTATTTTTATTTGTATTTTATTTTCATATTGTAATAATAAATAAATTATTAACTATACGCTTCTTTTCATATTTTGTACACGTATTTTTTATAGAATTCGACAGGTATCAATTATTAGTGAATATGTTTGGGTGTGGCTTTTGTGTTGACGTTACTATGGCTAGATATAGAAGGAAGGAGCCTGCTTCTAATGCTACAGAAGATAATGTAGCTACTATAGAAGGTATAAATTGTGAGTATTTGAGCAGTAATGCAAGATGTAAAATATTTTTTAGATCATCAAAGTGTTTGAAAGTTTGTCTGTATATCAGTCTATTGTTAGCAGCTGGAGTTGGTGTACTTGTAATATTACCAAATCCAATTGATCCCATTTCATTTGAGTATGTTAAACTATGCACCACATGTAGTTAGTGGCCAAAACCATAGCATAACGTATAACTATTTCTCACCACTGCAGTCATTTCTCTATCATTCTTTATCCCTATCCATTCATTAGACTTAATACATTTAATTGCAAATCATTTGCTGGTAATGAAGATCTTAAAAAGGCTTTGAGGATTATTTGAAGGAGAACTAATGGGACCAGAAAGTTTTGCTGTAGATGGTGATGGTAAGTGAAAGTCACAGGACATCCTCTCTATCTAATCCTATTACTGTGGTGTGTACTAGTACTGTTTTATTTTTAATACTAATTTCCTTGCACAGTGTACCTTGTAACTAACATCTGTGTGATCACACTACCTATTCCTTCTCTCTGTTATATAGATCAATGCTATATATAGCCTTGATCAATACTATATAGCACCCTCTGTTATATAATCAATGCTATATATACCTTGATCAATACTATATAGCACCCTCTGTTATATAGATCAATACTATATTACAGCCTCTGTTATATTGATCAATCCTATATAGTCTATGATATTACAGTCTTCCTTATGAAATTAACATAGTTCTTTTTGAGTTCTTGGTTTCTGTTGAGTATAATATGTTTTGTAATTTGACTAGCATGTTTGACATTTTTGTAATAATCCATTCCCTCTCTCTCTCTCTCTCTCTCTCTCTCTCCTCTCTCTCTCTCTCCTCTTCCTCTCTCTCTCTCTCTCTCTCTCTAAGGTAACATGTATACTGGTTTAAATGATGGAAGAATTATAAAATTTAATGATACCTCTTTTACAACAGTAATTTAGACTAGGATCACCTCCCTATGATAATTGTGGTAAGAATACTTGTACTATGTGTATATCTCACTGTAAAAATTAAATTGTTATTTTTAACAATTACTTTGTAGTTTACATCAGTGGGTTACTATGGAATGTAGAATTTTATGTGTAATTTGTTGGCATGTAAAAGTACAACATATCGAGAAATTACACAAAAAGTAATTCACAAAAATTCTATATATCATAGTAACCCACTGATGTAAACTACAAAGTAATTGTTAAAATAACAATTTAATTTTTACAGTGCTAGTCTCATTCTCAGACATTGGATCTAATGCTTGAGAATGAGTAGTATACATCTGGGCCTCTTTAAATTAGTATTGGATTATAGAGTGTTCGTTATACAATTAATTTGTATTTTTTAAAAGGTGTTCAGAGTGAGGGGTTTCGATGTGGTCGTGCTTTGGGACTTGAAATCAATCCTAAGGAACCTTATCTTCTGTATATTGCTGATTGTTATCATGGAATATCAACACTGGATCTTAAGACTGGGGAGAGAGTAACCCTTGTCAATTCTTCAGATGTCCTTCCAAATATTCCTTTAATAAATTTTGTTAATGGGTGGTAGTATTGACAATGGAAGTATTTTCTTACTGATTCAAGCTCAAAGTTCTCACATGACATGATAATCATGGAAATGTATGAGGGACGTCCCAATGGGAAGTTGGTCCATTACAATCCAGTTGATCGTTCTCTAAGTGGTGGTCTTACCAAAGTTACATTTTCCTAATGGCCTAAGTCAAAGTCCTAATGATGAGTTTCCTTCTTATTGTAGAAACAACAAGATATATAAAATACTAAGGTCATTATTTTTAATGCATATTATAGTCACTATTAATAAGTAGCTTGTTAACTAACTATATAACTTACTAAGGTGATTACCAATCAACATGTATTATACCAACGATACCATCATGTTCTATACTGGACAATGATGCCATAATGGATGGATGTACTGTTTATGGTTTCCACGGTAACATTACAATTTTATGAACCCAACATTTTGTTACTACAGGTATTATCTCAAAGGGCCCAAAGCTGGTCAGTTGGAGACATTTATTGATGAACTTCCCGGAGTACCAGACAACATATCCCCGAGTGCCAATGGAGGTACTGGATTGGATTTGCTCTAACACGTGACAAAATTAGTGATTTTATGTGTCACAATCCTTTTCTTAGAACAATAATTGTTAAAGTAGAGTGACACATACCGTAAATGTCAAAATTTTCGCCGCTCAAACTTTTGCGCGTAAATTTTCCCGAACTCATAATTTCGCGTTTTGTGTCAACCACGAAAATTTGATTATTAATTATTATTAATTATTCGCGAGTCTAATTTTCGCGTTTTGTGTCAACCGCGAAAATATAACTACCTCGAAAATTTTGACGTTTATGGTATTATAATATTACACTTGATAAGGCCACACACGTCAAACCCTTTGGCTTCACTAATTAGCTTATTTATTTGTCACCATTCCTCCCATATAAAGCAGATGAGTTATTAACACACAAGTCAGTCATCATGTGTCACTCTCTGCTTTCCATTAATACATGGCTATTCTTGGTTTTATTGTTAACACTGATGTTTGATCTTCTCCTATATGTAGCTTGGATTAGGTCATACAATTGCTCGTGCCATCCCTAAGAACAGTATGATAATGGAACTTGATCAAGAGGACATATAGTCCGAGAATTTTACGATATGGTGGAGACTCTATTATTACAGTCAGTGAGTTTTAGATATGGGAGACACATTATATCTGGGATCTAATGAGGCCTCATATATTGGTGAACTTAAATTAACAGATTAAAACTTTATCTTTTTTTTACACATTATATCTGGGATTAATGAGGCCTCATATGTTGGTGAACTTAAATTAACAGATTAAAACTTTATCTTTTTTTTTACATCAAATTATTATTATTATTATAATATATAAATATTCTAGTCACTAAAAAGTCAACTATATCTTTCAAGTAATACACTTAGAAACTAAGATTTTCAACCTAGAGAAGATTACTGTTTCAAACAAAAAAAACAAAAGAAAAAATTAAGTGTGTTCAAATTTTGATTGAACATTTAATATCTATGAGATTTGACTCTAAACTTAGGTACAGGGTGTTTGAATTGGGTTTGAGTCCATGAACATAAGTTATGGTATGAGTCTACATAACCCTAGATTCAAAGTGTATGAAAATAAAATTGGTCTGGTAGTATAATGACATTAATTACGCACACACACACACACACACACACACACACCACATATAGAATTACATATATACATAGAGAACGTGACAGATCATTGGATGAAATATTTTGAACAATTTATCTGTTGGTTGTTATGGTTACACTACAATACGGAACCTGAGAATGGTGATAGGCTAATTCATCTAACACTTCAACCAGGCTCTGATAAGCTATTTCCATCCCCTTTCTGATCTTCATCGCTCACTGATTGATCAATAATACTATCCGTTCCACTTCTTCCTGTAATGGCAAAATTGGCACTAGTTTCACACCTTCTTCGTCACCTCCACTCTAACTGAAGCACTCTCACCACCTCCTGATGGTACCAAACTCTCGCTGTCATTGTCTTTAGTTCCTGCATCGCTCTCTTTTCCTTGCTGTCTCTTATTGGGATCATACTTACTCGCCAGTGTTTCTCTACCATGATGATACTGTGTGTAGATGACCTGTGTATCTAAATAGGGGTCCAAAGGATCCTGCCAGTCACCAATAGTGATACCACAATGACATGGACAGCAACCTGGCTCTATATAGAGATATATAGATATAAGTCACATACAATAAACTCTCTCACTCTCTCTCCCCCCCCCCCCTCACTCTCCCCCCCTAACCAGCAGTAGCAGTAGCTCTACAACAACTCCATTCTTTCTTTCTTGGTTGATAAGATCCAGGATGATAGACAGGACTCATATCTCTATTACAGAGGCAAGCTTTTCTGATAGCAGACACCCAATGATTTTGCTCATTTACATCCTACATATCATAAATAAAATACAACGTGATAACCAATGTACCATGTAATATACCATACAACAAAGTACTATCTATTACTGTCCAATGTACCATCTAACCATGTAATATACCATACAACAAAGTACTATCTATTACTGTCCAATGTACCATCTACCATGTAATACCATACAACAAAGTACCAACTATTACTGTCCAATGTACCATCTATTACAGTTCAATGTACCAGTCCAATATAACATCTGTTACTGTCCAATGTACCAGTCAAATGTATTATCTACTATTGCTCATGTACTATATACTACTGTCCAATGTACCAGTCCAATGATTACTGTCCCAATGTACTAGTCCAATGTATTATACACTACTGTCCAATGTACCAGTCCAATGATTACTGTCCAATGTACCAGTCCACTGATTATTGTCCAAGGAACTATCTATTACTGTCCAATGTACCAGTCCAATGTATTATATACTACTGTCCAATGTACCAGTCCAATGTATTATATACTACTGTCCAATGTACCAGTCCAATGATTACTGTCCAATGTACCAGTCCAATGATTATTGTCCAAGGAACTATCTATTACTGTCCAATGTACCAGTCCAATGTATTATATACTACTATCCAATGTACCAGTCCAATGGATTACTGTCCAATGTATCAGTCCAATGTATTATATACTACTGTCCAATATACTATATACTACTGTCCAATGTACCAGCTATAGAGTGAACGTGAACGTGAACAAATAATGAATAAACTTAAAATGTACTTCAGTGCTAATTGCATATAATAGGAGAGGAAATTCCTCACCTTACATCCATGCATAAAACACCTTTTTTTTAATAAAGGGATCTTCTCAACTCGGACATACTATAATTGTAACCATGCTATGGTATCCATGATTAATGCTCTGAGCATTTGTCTAAGGTCCTGCTTATTAGATCCAACTGTAGTAGTATATATACAGTACATTACATGTATATAGCACATGTACAGTACATGTATTATATATATGTAAATTGTAAGGAAGACTTAATTTTTTGTGATTAATTGGCATAATATTATTTTGAGAGAAATGTGTTGCTTCAAATAATGCAGGACGTCATGCTTTAATAATAATAATTTTCCAAGCCAATTTTTATGAGTGTAGTTTTTATGGTGAAATTTAAAGCATACAAACTTATTAACTTAAGTGATTATAACAGTAGTTGTTAGAATCACAAAAATTATTGCAGTAAGTACATACAATTAAAGTATTATTGGATCTTAAGGTTACAGTCTTGATGTTTCTGGTCAAAGCGTAATTTCTTGAAACTTTAATTCAGAGTTTTATTTGTTGTCTAATATCTATTATCTCTTATACACTTAAATAAAGCAGTTTATGCAACTGCGTGAGCTGTTCTCTTGTTTGTATTTGTTTTATTTCTTTGTATTTTTATTTGTTTTTATTTTCATATTGTATAATAAATAAATTATTAACTATAACGCTTCTTTTCCATATTTTGTACACGTATTTTATAGAATTCGACAGGTATCAATTATTAGTGAATATGTTTGGGTGTGGCTTTTGTGTTGACGTTACTATGGCTAGATATAGAAGGAAGGAGCCTGCTTCTAATGCTACAGAAGATAATGTAGCTACTATAGAAGGTATAAAATTGTGAGTATTTGAGCAGTAATGCAAGATGTAAATATATTTTTTAGATCATCAAAGTGTTTGAAAGTTTGTCTGTATATCAGTCTATTGTTAGCAGCTGGAGTTGGTGTACTTGTAATATTACCAAATCCAATTGATCCCATTTCATTTGAGTATGTTAAACTATGCACCACATGTAGTTAGTGGCCAAAACCATAGCATAACGTATAACTATTTCTCACCACTGCAGTCATTTCTCTATCATTCTTTATCCCTATCCATTCATTAGACTTAATACATTTAATTGCAAATCATTTTGCTGGTAATGAAGATCTTAAAAAGGCTTTGAGATTATTTGAAGGAGAACTAATGGGACCAGAAAGTTTTGCTGTAGATGGTGATGGTAAGGTGGAAAGTCACAGGACATCCTCTCTAATCTAATCCTATTACTGTGGTGTGTACTAGTACTGTTTTTTATTTTAATACTAATTTCCTTGCACAGTGTACCTTGTAACTAACATCTGTGTGATCACACTACCTATTCCTTCTCTCTGTTATATAGATCAATGCTATATATAGCCTTGATCAATACTATAAGCACCCTCTGTTATATAAATCAATGCTATATATAGCCTTGATCAATACTATATAGCACCCTCTGTATATAGATCAATACTATATTACAGCCTCTGTTATATTGATCAATCCTATATAGTCTATGATATTACAGTCTTCCTTATGAAATTAACATAGTTCTTTTGAAGTTCTTGGTTTCTGTTGAGTATAATCTGTTTTGTAATTTGACTAGCATGTTTGACATTTTTGTAATAATCCATTCCCTCTCTCCTCTCTCTCTCCTCTCTCTCTCTCTCTCTCTCTCTCTCCCTCTCTCTCTCTCTCTCTCTCTCTCTCTAAGGTAACATGTATACTGGTTTAAATGATGGAAGAATTATAAAATTTAATGATACCTCTTTTACAACAGTAATTAGACTAGGATCACCTCCCTATGATAATTGTGGTAAGAATACTTGTACTATGTGTATATCTCACTGTAAAATTTAATTGTTATTTTAACAATTACTTTGTAGTTTACATCAGTGGGTTACTATGGATGTAGAATTTATGTGTAATTTGTTGGCATGTAAAAAGTACAACATATCGAGAAATTACACAAAAAGTAATTCACAAAAATTCTATATATCTATCATAGTAACCCACTGATGTAAACTACAAGGTAATTTGTTAAAATACAATTTAATTTTTACAGTGCTAGTCTCATTCTCAGACATTGGGGATCTAATGCTTGAGAATGAGTAGTATCAATCCTTGTTCCTCATAAAATTTAGTATTAGATTATAGATGTTCCGGTATACCAATTAATTTGTATTTTTAAAAGGTGTTCAGAGTGAGGGGTTTTGATGTGGTCGTGGCTTTGGGATTGAAATCAATCCTAAGGAACCTTATCTCCGTATATTGCTGATTTTATCATGGAATCTCAACACTCACTGGATCTTAAGACTGGTGAGAGAGTAACCCTTGTCAATTCTTCAGATGTCTTCAAATATTCTTTTAATAAATTTGTTAATGTTGTGGTGGATTAGACAATGAGTATTTTCTTTACTGATTCAAGCTCAAAGTTCTCACATGACAGGATAAGCATGGAATTGTATGAGGGACGTCCCACTGGGAAGTTGGTCCTTTACAATCCAGTTGATCGTTACATCGAAGTGTGGTCTTACCAAAGTTACATTTTCCTAATGGCCTAAAGTCAAAGTCCGCACTGTATGTTCCTTCTTATTGTAGAAACAACAAGATATAAAATACTAAGGTCATTATTTTTAATGCATATTATAGTCACTATTAATAAGTAGCTTGTTAACGAACTATATAACTTACTAAGTGGCTTACCATCGTCACATGTAATTTACAACGATACCATCATGTTCTATACGGACATGATGCCAAATAAAATGGATGGATGTACTGTTTTTGTTTTCCACGGTAACATTACAATTTTATTAACGCAACATTTTGTTACTACAGGTATTATCTCAAAGGGCCCAAAGCTGGTCAGTTGGAGACATTTATTTGAGGAACTTCCCGGAGTACCAGACACATATCCCCGAGTGCCAATGGATGGTAACTGGGATGGATTTGCTCTAACACTGACAAAATTAGTATTTTATGTGTCACACTCCTTTTCTTAGAACAATAATTGTTAAAAGAAGAGTGACACATCCCGTAATGTCAAAATTTTTCGCCGCTCAAAACGCTTTTTTGCGCGTAAAATTTCCCGAACTCATAATTTCGCGTTTTGTGTCAACACGACAAAAAAAATTTTTTTATTAGTACATATTATTCATTATCGCGAGTCTAATTTTTCGCGTTTTGTGGTCACCGCGAACAACTATAACTACCTCTAAAATTTTGACGTTTATGGTATTATAATATTCACACTTTGATAGGCCCACACAGGTCAACCCCTTTGGCTTCACTATTAGCTTATTTATTTGTCCACCATTCCTCCAATATAAGCAGATGAGTTCTTAAACAAAAGTCAGTCATCATGTGTCCACTCTCTGCTTTCCATTAATACAATGGCTATTCTTGTTTTATTGTTAACACTGATGTTTGATCTTTCTCCTATATGTATCTTGGATTATGGTCATACAATGCTCGTGCCATCCCTAAGAACAGTATTAATAAATGGAACTTGATCAAGAGGGACTATAGTCCGAGAATTTTTACGATATGGGTGAGACCATTATAACTCATCAGTCAGTGAGTTTTAGATATGGAGACACCATTATATCTGGGATCTCCTAGGCCTCATATATTGGTGAACTTAATTAACAGATTAAAACTTTATCTTTTTTTTTTACACATTATATCTGGGATCTAATGAGGCCTCATATGTTGTTGCGTCTAAATATTCACAGATTAAACGTTATCTTTTTTTTTAACAGCAAATTATTATTATTATATAATATATAAATTATTCTAGTCACTCAAAAGTCCACTATATCTTTCAAGTAATACACTTAGAACTAAATTGTCCAAAACCTACAGATTACTGTTTCAAAAAAAAACCAAAGACAAATTAAGTTGTGTTCAATTTTGATTAACTTTAATAGCTATGAGATTTGACTCTAAACTTAGTACAGGGTGTTTGAATTGGGTTTGAGTCCATAACACAGTTATGTTATGAGTCTCCATAACCCCTATTCAAAGTGTAAAGGAAAATAAAATTTGGTCTGGTGAAATGGAAAAATTACGAAAACAACACAACACACAACACCAAGGGAATTAACATTTATTTTACTTAAAACAAACAGTACAAAAACTTAATCTTTAGTACTTCCTTTATAATATTACTAATGAAAATATAATGATACCAATTTAACAAAAAAAACTTTTCCATAAAAATTTTTGTTATTAAATCCTATTGTTGTCATATTAGTTTCAAGATCTTCATCACACATACTCTTTCCCCCAACATTTTCCCGGTAAAAAATATTTTCCCAGTATAAATTTAAATTACAGACTAAAATTTGGCAGAAAGTGAATTAGAGTGTATGCTTAGCCAGCAAAAGTAGACAAATGTTTTAATGTTTAGACATAATATACCAGTTGTTTTGTACTGTAGACCCCACCCTTGTAATAGAGTATTTAATAGATCAAGCAAAATAAACAGCCAATGCGCAACCATATGAAAAGTTAGAAGGTGTGGGGACCCACAAACATCTATCAGAAAATTAACTACAAATTTATTTTCTAATAATTTAATACAATGAATTAACAGATACTCTATGGGACAGTCCATTTATCTATCATCTTCATACTAAGTCTATTCTAGTCCCAAATATTACTAATTGATGCATCTTTAACCTTTGTGTTTGAGGAAACTTCGATTTGGGAATTATATAGTCCCAAAATAGAGAAACTTCCCACCAATCTTCTGTTTTTGTTTAATGGAGTTATTAGGTTGTTTCTAGATGAATGTTAGAACAACAATGTAAGAAGAGATAAATTTTATACTGATTATACCGGGTTGGTTTTTTACTAATAACCCAGTGACACACCTTACACCTAAGTGGATTATGATTTCTGTAAGTATTAAGATAGTACATGTAATTTAGGGATAGTTTATGTATTAAGATATGTTATGTATTAAGATATGTACATGATATGTTTAGGGATAAATGTAATTATGATATGTATTTTTAATGAAATGTATTTTTTTAGGGAAAAAACATTTTAGAATGATATGTATAAGAATTCATTAATTTTACGAATATGTCAGGAATGTATTGGGATATGTAATATTAATTTGGGAATTAACATCTGGAAATTCATTTTAATTTTTGTTACAACAAAATTTACCAATATTTTACCACTGTATACAACACAACATCTTAAATT
>NW_024533395.1:12500-67221 GCF_016097555.1 Gigantopelta aegis
CTTTTTGTCTAATTATGGGCATTACACATTTGATGTCAATTTGATTTGTTTCACCAAACATTTGACAAAACCAAAAAATTTTTTTTTTTTGACACTGAGTACTCCTATTGTCCAGGATGAATGAATACCATGATGTGAAAAAATGGGGGGGGGGGGGGGCAATTGCCCCCACATTAATTACCCTGTGCTACTAGTAATAAAGTAGTATCCACGCAAGTTACTCTGGTGCAATTGTCAAATTAGAACCGCGTTACACTGGCAACCAAAATTTGAAGATGGTGTGGACTAAGTTGCTACAAAGATGGATACTTGTGGTATTCTGCGGCTCTGTCCCCTAGTACTTCCACAACGTGGTAAACTTGTGTGGTGTTATATCGTGATCCTCGTTATCCATTGTCTTATACGTTCTGTAAATCATGTTTACACTCTGTCGTTAAACAAAAATGAAGACAAAACTACTGTCTCACTCTGGCAACAAGGGTAGTACACATCACCCGCATCGTTACCTCGGACACGTACGACTCGAGAATGAAGAAGAGCAGCCATGCAATGCAAGTGTTTAGCTAAGATTCAATCTAGCAATCTTGTGGTAGTTGTGATAGCAAAGATCAGGCTGAAGCTTATGTCATCAATGTGATGCTAGTCTTTGTTCTTTTTGTGTTAAGTGTCACAAAACTTGCAAGTTCTTCGTGATCACAAAGTGGAAAGCTCTAACAAACATACTCAAAATCATTACCCATCTTCACTAGTTTACTGTGCCTGATCATCCGAGAAGTTCTCAAGTACTATGTACTACATGTAGTAGTTTGACTAGGTCATGAATGTTACATGTTTGAACACAAAGAAAACACAAGTATTGTTGTATACAGAAGCTATCCAAAGTAGAAAATGATGACATACTAGTCACTTCCATCACTAAAGAAAGCACACTTCACAGTATCTCAGACAAAAGAGAAGGTAGGTCTGTCATGTTGTCATTATTACAAATCGTTTAGAGAACTATTCAAAAGTCACATATGAGTACATATATTCCAGTTCCATTATTGCTGCCTTAGTGAAACGTCAACAAGAGCTACTACAGGAGGTTGATGTATTTACTTTAACTAAAAGTAGTCCTTACAGAGGGCAATTAGAGAGTTTGAATGAACTGTTAGTGACATTGAGTGTGTTATGAGTACATGTAGTGAAGCTAGTCAAGAGTTTTCTCAACAGAGTTTCTAGCTAGAAATGTACTTTGAGTGAAGTGATGAGCTCATTAAGGAAACAAGTGGAAGGAACTAAACTGAAGCAGTTAGTAAATGATGATATCTACTGTAATTAGATCCAAAAGCCTGTAATATCAAATATAAGAAAACTTACTTCATTTCTTCATGTGATTGTAGTTTTAGTAGATATCAATTCCCAAACAACCAATTGGTATACCAAATAGTAGTAAATGTCTCTATTGTTCTTGAGACTTGTGATACAACAGGAAAGAAGACTACAGTGGAAGAACTTGTCATAGTGCCAAAGCTAACTGAAAAGTCGTTATCAAAATGTCAGTGAGGTTAGTGTACATTATAAGGAAGAAGGAAGGTATAAGTTGATCATTGACACCACACATCTGAAGTAGCTATTTACTGTATGTACAGCTATACAAGGGGGGGGGGGGGGGGGACAATATCAAGGACAGTCCATATAGTATCAATGTACGTGACTATAGTAAAATAAAGGAACCAATACTAATTGTACCTACTAAAACCCAAAACCCAGTCTATCCTTTATGTTGAGATGAAGGAATATTTATGCTACTTTTGACAATGGCTCTTATTGTAGTCTATAGTGATAAAGGAAAGATTGTTCGCATTATTCCTGCTGAAAAGTAAAATGTAAAAAAGTGCCAGAGGTATTGCTGGGACTAAAGCTAATAACATTATATATATAGCTTGTGGTGATACTAAAAGATAGTAAAGGCTACTTTAGATGGGAAAATTGTCAATCAGTGGGAGAGAAAGGATCTTGGTGAATTACATTTGCTTTTCCAATGGGATTACACTTTGGTTAATATGAGGTTACTTTATGTAGCTGATTATAGCAATAAGGTGTTAGGTGCTTCGATCTGACTTGTCTTTCGTTAGATCAATAAAGGTGAAATGTGAGTCTAGAGTTTTAGGGTATCAAATGATAGTATGGTAACATTCATGTTGGAACATTGGGAGGTATTATTGAAATATTTTTTCTTTCTGTTGGACATTATATTGGACAATATGGTAGATGGTGTACAATGTGTGGTGATATTGCTTTTAGAGGAATGTGATTGTGTGTAGCTAGCAATTCATATATCAGATACCAAAGGTAATGGTATTCTTGTATTTCATGGAATTTACTAAAACTCTTCTCATTCATTGGTAATAATCGTTCTCAGTTGGGGTCTTCATTGATCAAGCAGGATATATCTATGTAGCAGAATTTTGGTGGTATCAAGAATATTAAAATACTGACTGGAATCAATTTGCGCAACATTTAATTTTGTTTGAAATTTGTAACATTGTAATTATCTATTTTTTATTTGTGACTTTCTTGTCTAGTTACTAATCTTTTAATGACTTTAAGGAACAAGAGTTCATATGATAAAAAGAATTGATTTGATAGTCCTTATATAGTACATCTAAAATTGAACTGAATATTAACTGAAAGTCAGTATTTATAACAAAAATTGATTCAATAGTCTTACATGTACATGTAAATTGTGGACAATTTGATAGACAAAACTGTCATGTAACAACTCATTAGAACAGACAAAAGAGTAGAGACAACAAACTGATACATGTAGGGATGTCCCTACTGCCAAATATAGTCTGGATTTGTTTGATATGTTTTTATCACCATTTAATGAATTCAATTAATTTTTAAGAATTTTATTTGACTTATTTACGTTTATTTTTAATTATAAATTAGTTAAAGTATGTTCACAAGGTGTTGTCCTTGTTATTATAGGTGGATGATTGTATTTAGGATATAATATACACAACAGGGCATTGTTATAAATATATAATTACTAGGAATAGTTAATATGTATGTGTCAGAAAGGATGATTTATGTATGTATATTACATGAAATCAAGTTTAAGTCAGCCTGGGAAATACCTAATTCAATGATAAATATAGTATTATTGTAGTATACCTGTTCCTTGATTGATTGAAGGCAAGACAAATCTGATCTTCTTAAGCAACATGATGATAATCATATGATCTGGACGTTGAAGAAAGAACTCCACTTAGAACAGGTCTATTAGTAGAATAAACTATTGATTTAATAACCTTCATTTTCATGACTATAATTAAAATTAATGCAATTAATTCAAAGGGATAAATAAAATGGCTTTTCGCGGAGGGCTATTTATTTATTGAAGCTTTTATGTGTCTTTGTCAGCTGTGTCTTATTAATCTATCATATTTTTACTATAAAAAGTACTTTTAATAGTTTCTCAACTTTTCATTTTGTGTGCAAAATTTTGTTTTGATTATCTTAATACTATCTTAACAATTAATTATGTTATTGTTAATAAATATTGTGTCATTTCTGTTTAGATGGTATATTTGTAAATACAATTAATTATATTATTGTTAATAAATATTGTGTCTTTCTGTTTAGATGGTATGTTGTGTAAATACAATTAATATATTATTGTTAATAAATATTGTGTCTTTTCTGTTTGTTTAGATGGTATGTCTGTAAATACAAGTATAACATGAAAGAGGTCTTTGCCATGTGACCCTTAAGCTTGACATTGTACAATGAACAGTTTTCAAGTTCCAAGTTGTGGTGTTTCAAATACCTTGTCAGGATAAAAGATAGACAAACAGACAATGTGTTATAATCCTCATCTCTGCAGAGATGACAAGGCTTAATGATAATTTACAAAATGTGACAATACATTGAGATGTAGTATCAACCTCAGACAATCATGACACCAGAATCAGTCAAAGATTGTGTTATATGCTAAAATAGACCTTATATATGTAAAATACCAGGAGTCACAATTAACATAAAATATACAAGGTATAATGTTATTGATAGCTAGGTATAATGTACATGTATTATAATTAAATAGGTGATGATGACTCACTGATGAGGTACAAATTCATTTTGATGGTTGGAATGATGGCTATGATTATTGGTGTTCATCTGATGCAGTGAGAATTAATCCAGTAGGATGTGGTGTAGTCGACATGGGAGCTACAGAAACCACGAGGTATACATAGACATTAATTACATTAGATTATTTTAAATTGTGTATTTATATTTTATATTTTATCTACAATGTGAGTTTCTTATGATGTATTAATATATTTTATAGTAACATGTACATATATTTCATGACAGATCTCCCTTGGTCGGATGGAATAAATATACTAAAGCAAAACCTGCTGATGATCCATTTTAATAATGTAAATATAATAACATTTACTATGTATATATCTATACATGTCATGTATGTACATATATTTACATATAGATGTACATGTTAGTGGTCAATACAATGGTAATATTAATACATATAACAATATATGAGTGATCTTATACTTGATCAAATGTAATGTAGATAATAAACAGTCTCCCCAGTACACACCCTAGCCCCTATGAAACTAAACTACAAGAACTTAAGCTATTGTATGTTAGAATTAAAAAATATGTGACATGATTTGCAAAAAGCGACCACTTCTGTCAAAACATTTGTGGCCTGACTTTTGAACAAAACTACTGTTAAAAAAATCTCAAACATCTCAGTTTTGTATACATACAGTTGGTACATATGCATAAAAAAACTCAAAGTGATGTAGTGACTGATGGATTGTCATGAGATAGCTAGTTATGTTACATTAATTGATGTTTTTATATTATGTTCTTGTCAATGGCTATCAATATGCAAATTAAATTCACACACAATTAAAAACCTACTATACAATAATCTTCATATACAATCAAACATGTATACTGTTATATATTTAGCATTTATATTTGAAGGAACAATAACTGATTATTGATCATGTTAATTATTTTCTTGATAATTTGTGGTAAAAACTTGTAGGACATAAGATATTATATTTACATGTACACACATAATACATTTACATGTACATGTGTAGATAAATGTAGTTTAAGTGATAAAGAACATATAATATTATATTAATGTACACATGTAGGTCAAAGATGCATAATTTGGGATGAGTACTTAGCAGACTTTTTAGGTAGGAGCTCAAGGTGTTCCTAATGAAGCCTTTACAGCAGCTCAAAATAAATCAATCATTTATTTAGTTTGAAAATTATATATCATAATATTTTATTTATTTTCAAATTTAAAATGTGATATGTTGTTTTAGTTGTCGATGTAAAATATTTTTAGAATAAATTTTCATTTTTTTATTCCCTAAGGCTTATGATGAAAGTACACTGTTTCAAATAAATTGTAGTGAAATATGTCATTAATTAATTATAATACACCTATTACTGTCATCTATAGAGAAAGGGAGATACTAAACTGTTGTGAAAGTCCAAAGTATAATCTCTGTCACTATAGGGAGGTGCACTTGCATTTCAAAATTACATTATTAACAGAGAAAATACAGTTTAATAAAGTGAGTTTTGTAGTAAAGTCATTATCATTAAAAATATATCTGGTTGTTGGTTAGATTTAAGATACCTGATGTCTTTAAGTAGATGTGGACACCCATGCAGAGCAGAAAGCAATAAGTCTGACTAAAGAATTGTAGAGTTTTTTGCAATTGGCTGAAATGTGTATAGTACATACTAAAGCACCTGCATATCAACTTAGAGTCTAATAGACTTTAGATGAAATGTGTTGAGAACGTTCACTCTATAAGTTATTTAGAAAGGATACTCCAAGGTCATGGGAACTAACACTGGAGACTAATTTGACTCTGTACAACTAGTAGACATGATCAGGTTCTTGTTTCCTTGAAAAGTTCATGCTAATACATTTTGAAGTAGTGAACTATTGATTTCCATTGTGTAGACCATGTCAGTTCACTTAGTCATCTAAAGTATAATACAGTCACTAGAGAGTGACGACTTTAGTGTTTATCCGCAGTACAAGTAGTTTTTGAGTTAAAAACAAAGTTGGGAATAACACTATATGTTCATAAAAGTAGAAATTCTAGAGACAACGACAATACCAGGCGATGAAGATTGTTGATTAACACATACTTTTAGAAATCAAGAATCAAT
The DNA here is from genome assembly GCF_016097555.1 of Gigantopelta aegis. Classification (NCBI taxonomy): domain Eukaryota; kingdom Metazoa; phylum Mollusca; class Gastropoda; order Neomphalida; family Peltospiridae; genus Gigantopelta; species Gigantopelta aegis. The sequence goes on from NW_024533395.1 coordinate 18,729, forward strand.
AGAACCTTGAATCATAGCCATACTGTTTTGTGATCCAGATGTTCTTCAGTGAAAGGTTTCCTGCTGATGCTCCACTGTTGAATTCACTTTGTGAATCAGAAATATTGGCCACAGTGACCAGCTTCTCATCAAGGAGTCAAAAGATATCGCTGAAAAAAAGAGTTTCTAAGGTTGATTATTTTTCCTAAATCAAAATTTCCCTCAAGATATTTTACACAAAAGATGTGATCGAAAATTTGGGATGCATTAGACATTCAAGTAAAAATGAAACGTGCACAAAAGGAAATTAGACCAATTGTCTCTTAACTCATGTTTAGACTCTGTCGTTGAACATCTGGTGAAGACACCAAACTAATGGAATTGAATTTTGTGAGAGCTGAGAGAAAACAGATGCTCAAGATAAGTCTCCCGTGGAAGCACATAATTTAAAAGTGTTTGGTACTGATTTCATCTGCACAAGCACCTTCTGGAGTCATGAGAAGATAGCGTTTGAGCTATACCTTGGTTGAAAGTCATATGTATAAAGTTCGTTGTTATACGAATCGAGGAGATGAATAGTGTATCTCTTCAGGACATGTATATAATTCATCAGACTGTTGTTCTTTTGGTTCTTCCAGTAAAGGTATCGTAACTACTTAAATTCCTTTGTTGTGTGCACTTTAAATAGAAAATCTGTGCCACTGACAACGTACTTAAGGTGTGGCTCATTTCGCTGCAAGATGGTTACTCAGTGGTATTCCTGCTGCTCCTGTTCCCCTCTATTACTCCACGAATGTAAAACTTTGTGTTTCGTTATTATCGTAATCCTCGTCTTCCATTGTCTTCATACATTCTGTAAATCAAAGACTCTGTCGTTAACAAAATGAAGACAAAAACTACTTGTCCCACTGTCCAAAGTCCACATCCCCCGCATCGGTTACCTCACGTACGACTAGCATCCATTCCACGTCGTTAGAAGCTAAGATTCAAATCTGAGGATATTGTGGTAGTTTGATAGCAAAGTACAGGCATACTGAAGGATAATGTATCATGTGAGTAGTTCTTTTTGTGTTAGTGTACAAAACTTGCAAGTTCTTCGTGATTACAAAGTGGAAGCTCTTACAAAATATCAACAAAGAAATCTTCACTAGTTTACTGTGCTGATCATCCTGAGGAAGGGTTTTTTTCTCAAGTACTATTGTACTACATGAAGTTGATATCATGGAGAAAAAAAGGTAGAGATTACAAGTATGGGAACACAAGGAACACAAATATTGTCGTTATACAAGAGCTATCAAGTAGAAAAATGCTGACTAATTCACTTCCATCATTAAAGAAAGCAAAGTCCAGAGTGTCTCAGACAAAAGAGAAGGGTAGAGTCTGTTATGTTGTCTATTACAAATCGTAAAGAGACTATTAAAAGTCACATCAATGATATATTCCAGTCCATTATTGCTGCCACCTTAGAGAAAACGTTCAACAAGAGCTACTAAGGAGGTTGATGTATTTGCTTTAACTAAAGTAGTCCTTTACAGGACTCAATTAGAGAGTTTGAAGTAAATTGTTAGTGACATTGAGTGTGTTATGAGTACATGTAGTGAAGCTAGTCAAGAGTTTTCTCCAACAGAGTTCCTAGCTATTAAATGTACCTTGAGTGAAGTGATGAGCTCATTAATGAAAAACAAGTGGAGGGAACTAAACTTGAAACAGTTAGTAATGATAATATCTACTGTACATTAGATCCAAAGCCTGTACTATCAGCCATTACAAAGCTTTTCTTCGGTTTCGGGGTCACATCCTCTACCTTTAGATTATAGTCTAGTAGATATCAATCCCAAACAACCAAGACAATCGGTATACCAATAGTGGTATAAATCTTCTCTTGTTCTTGAAATTTGTGATGAAAAAAAGGAAAGAAGATTACAGTGGAAGAACTTCTCGTATGTGCAAAGCTAACTGATAAGTGCATTATCAAATGTCAGTGTGGTTAGTGTACATTATAAGGAAGAAGGAAGGTATGAGGTGATCATTGACCACCCACATCTGAAGGTAATTATTTACTTCATATACAACTAATACAATGACAATATCAAGGACAGTTCATATAGTATCAATGTACGTGGACTATAGCAAAATAAAAGGAAACAATATTATCTGTACCTACTAAACCAAACCCAGCCTATCTTTATGTTGATGATGAAGGAAATATTTATGTACTTTGGACGATGGCTCTATTGTAGTCTATAGTGATAAAGGAAAGATTGTTCGCATTATTCATGCTGATAAATTAAATGTAAAAAGTGCCAGAGGTATTGCTGTGGATAAAGCTAAAATAACATTATGTATATAGCTTGTGGTGATACTGAATAAGATAGTAAAGGCTACTTTAGATGGGAAGTTTGTCACATCAGTGGGGAGAAAGGATCTGGTGAATTACAATTTGCTTTTCCATGGGATTACACTTTGGTAAAGATGAGTTACTTTATGTAGCTGATACCAAAAACAAGCGTGTTCAAGTACTTCAATCTGACTTGTCTTTGTTAGATCAATAAAGGTGAAATGTGAGTCTAGAGTTTTTAGTGTATCAACTGATAGTACTGGTAACATTCATGTTGGAACAAAGGGAGGTATTATTGAAATATTTCTTCAGTTGGACATTATATTGGACAATATGGTAGTGGTAGTGTACAATGTGTTGGTGATATTGCTTTATGAGGAATGGTGACTGTGTGTTAGCAATGATACATCAGATACCAAAGGTAATGGTATTCTTGTATTAATGGAATTACCAAAATTCTTCTCATTCATTTGGTAATAATCATATCCAATTGGTGTCTTCATTGATCAAGCAGGATATATCTATGTAGCAGAATTTGGTGGATCAAGAATATTAAAATACTGACTGGAATCATTTTTGCTTACATTTAATTTTGTTTGAAATTTGTAACATTGTAATTATCTATTTTTATTTGTGACTTTCTTGTCTATTACTAATCTTTTAATGACTTTAAAGAACAAGAGTTAATTCATATGATAAAAAGAATGATTTGATAGTCCTCATATAATACATCTAAAATTGAACTGAATATAACTGAAAGTCAGTATTATAACAAAAATGATTCAATAGTCTTACATGTACATGTAAAATTGGACAATTTGATAGAAAGATCTTAATAAAATTTAACAATTAATATATTATTGTTAATAAATATTGTGTCATTTCTGTTTAGATGGTATGTCTGTAAATACAAGTATAACATGAAGAGGTCTTGCCATGTGACCCTTATTATTGACATTGTACAATGAACAGTTTTCAAGTTCCAAGTTGTGGTGTGTTCAAATACCTTGTCAGGATATCATATAGACAAAACAGAACAATGTGTTATAATCCTCATCTCTGCAGAGATGACATGGCTTAATGATAGTTTACAAAATGTGACAATACATTGAGATGTAGTATCAACTCAGACAATCATGACAACAGAATCAGTTAAAGATTGTGTTATATGCTAAAATAGACCTTATATATGTAAAATACCAGAAGTCACAATTAACATAAATATACAAAGGTATAATGTTATTGATAGTGAGTATTAATGTACATGTATTTAATTAAATAGGTGATGACTCACTGATGAGGTACAAAGTGATTTTGATGGTTGGAATGATGGCTATGATTATTGGTATTCGTTCATCTGATTCAGTAGGATTACATCCATAGGATGGTGTAGTCGACGTGGATGGGAGCTACAGAAACCACAAGGTATACATAGACATAATTACATTAGATTATTTTAAATTGTGTATATATATTTATTGTTTTATCTACAATGTGAGTTTGTTCTTATGATGTATTAATATATTTTATTAGTTACATGTACATATTTCATTGACAGCTTCTCCATTGGTCAGGATGGAATAAATATACTCAAGCAAAACTGCTCATGATCCCATTTTATGATGGTAAATATAATAAATATTTAACTATGTATATATCTATACATGTCATGTATGTACATATATTACATATAGATATACATGTTAGAGGTCAATACAATGGTAATATCAATACATATAACAATAATGAGTCATCTTATACAATCAATGTTGTGGAATAATGTCAAGTACTCAGTAACAGGAAATTACTTGCACCCTAGTAAATTGCATACTTAATATGTCAGTCTATAGTTTAATTCTAATTCCTTAGAAATTCTTGATGAAGCCGAAAGTTGAATGATAACACAATGTGACAACAAGGTAATATATCCCCAGAACTTATTTTTTCAATTAGGTGATGTGTTGTTTTATATAATTGTCAACGTAAATAAATCAGACTAAATTTTCATTTATTTTGTGTGATATTTTTTTATTCTCTAACCTTATGATGAACCACACTACATGTAGTTTGTAGTAAAATAATTATGATATACCTATACCATTTCATCTAGACAGAGACATTCTCAGGTACTAAACTATAAGGAAAGTTTTCTGATTCACATACAGAAGGAGTATGCTTACCACCATTTGAACAATAATGCCTAAGCTTAACAATGATGAATTATCAATTCATACATACATTAGTTGTCTTGTTGATTGATTAATGCAACAAACTAGTGATTCCAGTATATTGACAAATAAAATAACATCATAATTACTTATTAACAAAACCAGATCATCATATCAGGCAGGTGGAGATAAGGACAATGTTCTTTTTTCTTTATAAACTTATCCACAATAGTATTACCTTGAAGACTAGAATGTTACGTGTGTTTGAGGCCAGGTTAAGTCTCAGAATGTCAACTCCACTCTCAAAATATCAACTTCCACAAATACCATCTCACAAAATGTTAGCTCCCACTATGTCAACTATCAAGAAAGACTGATGTACTATAAAAAGATGTATTAGTTTGTTGATTACAATTTAGTATTTTATAATAATTCAAGTACAACAATATACAATATCCTTTAAGGTATCCATATATATTCTTTGAAACACTTTCAAACTTCCTCTTGGCTCTGTTCTTCATACTAGCTACTATCTTTTCTGCTTTGTATTTGGTAGAGTTTTGGTGTGTGATTCTGATCTCCTCTGACATCCTCTGTTGTGATGTTAGTTAGGGACAATAGATAGAGCATCTACAAGATTCTTTACCATCCTTCCTTTCTAATAGTCAATATCTGTATCTTCCACTTTTGTGTGTAATAAAAAAGTTATATTCATGCATAAACTGAGTAAATGTTTCTGAAACTGCTTAAGCATTTGGTTTTATATGCTGAACTGTCTAATTTGATAAAATCAGTATGTGCAATTACTTTAGTATCACTAAACGTCAAAGACAATAAGGCTGGTATTTTAATTGAAATTTATAGGGGCTGCCATTTGTCACTTACTAGATGTATCACCAAGTTATTATCTATCCTTTGTATAGTGAATTCTATATGCTGCTGAAGGTGAACATAAAGTCATATTTCCTATAATATATGAAGATATTAACTTTGAACAATCAGAGACAACAATGGGTTGTCAAATATGCTATTGGAGGGCTATTAATGGACATTTTTCAGACAGGCTCTGATGATTACATGGCTTCTTTACTAAAACTACACGAGGACTAAGAGAAAAAGGTTAAGATATTGTCTTGTATATCATGTACATGACTGCTCATATGTTAGAGTTGTAACGAGATTTATAAAGATGATAATACTACTAGGAAGCATATCCTCAAATTTTAACCTCATATAGGAAATACACTGTTAATTTGCTTCACCAAATAAAAAATTTAATAAAATGTCCTAGTCAGAACAGTGACATCATAATTTGTACCATATTATGTGTGTGGTATATATAGGTATGATTGCTAAAATGTAAATGTCCATCATAAATATATATATTCATGCTGGACATTTACATTTTAGCAAACATATCTCAAAGAATTTCAGATACTGAACACATTGAAAATAAATCTGATTTCAGTTGGCATTCTTTAAGGCCATGCTCATGATATCTGAAAATTTTGTCACTTTCTAGTAAATTTTGTAACTACAGATAGATCATTTTCTTTCATTTACTTAGAAATGGCTGATATAGTATTAAAGCAATGCTATATTACATCTTTATAGATCTAATAGGTTGATGCTCAAACTCAACTTGAGACAAGTAAAAAAAAGTGTCAAAAGAAGTGCAAACTGAGGAGCTACTTCTCCAGAAGATGTACTTGAAGGTATAGGATATGAAGAAGAATTGTGTTATTGATGAGGAGGTACTGTGGTCCTGTTTTATCTATCTCAGATATGTGACTGCAAAAGGGGGTATATAACACCCCCCCAGGTTAAGTAGGAAGGTTTTCAAAAGGATAGTAGAGATACAATTTGTCCCACTTTTGATTCAAAATTATATAAAAACATCGGTGTATGAGAGCCAGTAATATTGGGGTGGCTGCCATGTAGGGAGTATAAATGATTGAGGTCACGAAAATTTAACTATAATTATATATTAGCTCCAAAAGAAATAATTTTTTAAATTATGAAAGTTAAACGTTTGTGAATGTACAAAGTAAAGCTTTCTTTCAGCATATAATAGCAATAAATTCCTTGGCAATTTGTATAAAATCAGTTTAACGCTTGTGTATGTGGAGTAGCATACAGTTGTTCAATCTCTGTTCAGTCATAGATGACCACAAGTAAGTAAGAACTTTCACAGTGGAGAAAATACCTCTCACTGTATATATAGCTAGATTTTTATAGTAATTGTTAAATACAATAATTAAATGATTGTGTACTTTACATAGCATTGATTTATAAACTTGTTGTGTTTTCATTACTTATAATGGTGCCCACAGGTAACTTGTATAACACCAGGTCAAAACAAATCAGTACAAAGGTGAAAGTTCTTTTGCAGTGTGATCAAATTGATATCAGCAAGAAATTTTAGCCATTGAAATCTTCTTCGTAACTTCACCATTTGCACCTTTAACAGAATATTTTCAATGATAGACTTGACCAAGGCTATAGACCAAATAAATAATATTGGGGGGGGGGGGTCTGACCCCCCCCTTTCAAAAAAATATTTGGGGCTTTAGCCCCTCAGCCCCCCCCCCTTCATACGCCTATGAAAAAAGAGAATAATTAATAAACTAATCAATTAGCCTTATACTTCACCAATGATGTAATATAACATTAATCATTTTGGTTGTTGTTGAAATTGATTTAAAATCATTGCTTAGTCCCCTGGATAAGAGGCAAACCAAGACATTAACATAGCTATGGCAGACATGTGAGAAGATTTTTGAACTGGGATAGAGTGTTCATCATCCAATCCATAATTCAAATGTATCTGGAATGAATAATGGCGAAACGAAACTTTGTGAAGATGCTGATGACTGTGACGTTGATTTGTGTAATGATGAAGTGTTAGATGAAGTCTCATTGAAATCATCTGAAGGTTGAAGAAAATGATGTTGAAGAACTAGAGAATTAACTTCTGCGGTGAAATAGGATACCAAAACGAAAACATTTAAATTTTATCTCACTATTGACATGTATAGTTGAAGTATTACCAGGAGCTGGAATGAAAGGATCAGGCAAACTCAATTAGAGGTGAATGCTGTCAAAATATAGATCAATAGTGATTATATACACCATAATTTTCTGTTTCTATTCTAGAAGTCAATACGTTACTGAGCATAGTTAAAATCTTAACAATAAATTAACTTATATATTAAATGTCCTAACATCTGAAGGGTGGTGATGGTGGTTATTAAGCCACAGAAGTGTTCATTAATAGCATTCACTGCTATATTGCATTTATATTGTAATGGAGAAAAACCTAGGTGTAATAAGAGCTCACAGGAACTCAGAAGTTTTGTTTTCACATTATGAATGCAGAAAGCAAACAATGTACCTAAGAAGTGATAAAAACAATTTGTATGTTCTGAGTTTTCATTTCTCTTTGCCCATTATTACAGTCGGACTACCTTATGTCCAAATGTTGCAAGACGGAATTAATTTTGCACTTTTTTGTTGCTCAAATTTTAGGACCTAGGTCCCAATTTTACACCTGAACCAATTTTTTCGTGACATTTCAAAGATATCAGAGAGGAAAAAGGGATTTGCTAAAGGGTTGAAATATTTTTCTTAAAATCAGAATTGACTTGATGATTTTGACCAAAAGTCAAAAGATGTGATCAGAAATTTTATTAGACATGCATTCAGGCAACAAGTGAAGCACAAAGTGAAATTAGACAATAAGGTCTAGTTCTTAACTGATGTCTTGTTTCCACTTTGAAGATCGGTGAATACACCCGACTAATGGAATTGAATTTTGTAAGAGGTATAGAGATACAGATAATGATGAAGGTGGAAGCACATATTTTAAAGTGTTTGGAATGATTTCATCTGCACAAGTCACCTTCATGGAGTCGAGAGAAGATAGTTTGAGACTATACCTTGTCTGAAAGTGATAATGTTATACAGTCTCATTGTTACAAGGAGTAGATGAGATGAAGTAGTGTACTCTCTCTGGACATGTTTATAAACCCAGTCAGACTCTAGGTTTTTGTTCTTCCAGTAAAGGCGTCCATAACTGCATAATGCTCCAATTTCACTTAAAATAGAACCTTGTTCTAAACATATTTGAAGGTGTGGCAGAATGTAATGGAACAAGAGTGTTAAAATACTGACTAGAATCAAATGTATATTAGTGTTGTGTAACAAATTTTGTATACAGTTAATAATGTGTGAACATTATAACATAATCATTTTTTTGATTGTTTATGTGCTACTTCTATTTAAAGATCTATTTCTTTGATTAATTTAAAGAGTAAATTGAAAGCTAATATAACAATAATTGATTTGATTAGTCCCCGTGTATGTACATCCATTAATCAATTATATATTTAATGTTGAGACTTTTGTTTTTGAGAGTTGACATTTTGGGAAGCAACTGTTAAAGATTACTTATCACTATTATGATTTTCCATGCTGTATCCACTTTCAATTATCCTTTGAATATAAACAAGTAGGAGTTGGAGAAAGCTCAAATGAGCTGTCCAGGCCATTGCAAATGAAGTGCTAAATTGTAGCAATTCATGATCATTGAATTCAAGAATTTAATTACTATAGTAAAAGAAAAAAAATAATTGTCCTCAAATTATTGCCAGGCCATGGGCCTGAAGGCCTGGGTGGAATCTCTGGCCTGACAAGTAGTGATTTTAAGAAGTTTAAAAAGTTGCCTCTCCTGTTTTCCTGTCTCAAAGACTTTGTTCAAGTACCTCTCTGAACTGAATATCATGTCATGGCTATTTTTTTTGGTTTATTTTAATATTTTGCCATTATGTATGTAAACATAGAAACCCAAATGTCATGTTGTCATAGACAAATTTGCTTAGTGTTCATAAACAATGAAGCTATTTATTACTAAAAGTAACAATTAGTTGTAATATAATATATATATATATCAAAAAAACTTTTAGTTTCCTTGTTATTGTAAAGTAATTCACATGACCAAATCAGCAACATCATGGCACTTATAAAGAGCTCTTCTTAACTCAAACAAAAACTTGTATTTCAATATACTTGAAAAATGTCCTTACACTAGCAGTTGCTATCTCTATCTCTGTTATGTTTTCTCATAGGTCTTGTATGGAAATAAGAATCATACATGTCATGTTAGATCCTCAGATTTTAGAGCATTATCTGTGCGAACACAAACATGGTCTTCTTCGATATGTGTGTTTTTTGTTGAAAAAACAGTTCTGTTGACTTCACCATTTCACCTGGTAATTCTCTGTCAATTGACAACTCATCATACTGATTGGAAGTTGAAATATGCAGTGATTCCCCAACAAAGTCAGCTACTTATAACTTGTGTTCAACATGGGACCACATTCTTGCCAGCTGCAGAGAGGTTTTTGCTTTTCTTAAACTCTACGTCATTCTTAAACGATTGGTATTTAAGACTTTGTGGTACATCTCTACTAGCCATACAAGATACTGTGATCACTGACTATCTCAATAGTTCATCTCTGTTTTATCACTTCATTTTTCATGCTGCTGCCTTAGTCTTTATTCATTGTATGGTTAATATGAATCAAGTTAACATCTATCAACTCAATATGGGTTTGATATGATTGTGTGTAAATCTATAGAACTCTTTTATAGATAGCGTTAGTATGTCTAATTCATCTTTTATTCTTGAAGTGCATGGGTAAAATAAACAACCAGAGTATTGGAAGTGGCCTTTCTTCTTCATTACATAAACACAAGTAGTCAACTCTATTGCTATAATCTTGACATACAGATTAAAATACTGTTTTCTCATATAACATTGAGTACAATACTCATCTTGTCTTACAGACCACCTACTTTAGTAAAATATTCATCTTTATTGATCTACCAATTGTCAATGCAGCTGGACTAACAATACTTTACACACAACAGAGTAGTGGTAAGGTGTCAGTTCATGTAACTAAATCACATTTTCATCGAAACGCTGGTAGTTTTGCAGGTGGTATGTTTGTTCTACAATATAACACTATTGCCAACACACAACACAACAATTACCAATACAGTATTTGATCATAACATAATATTAGACCTGTCATGGAGCACTATTGTGTTTTATTGGTTATCATTGCAAGTTCTACAAATCAAGAAACTTTAACAGTACCACTCTATTTTTTTAAACATCATTTTTAAAAACACAAGGTTTTTCAGCACACTAGTAGCAATGAGGACTATGGGCTGTCTACATTAATGTTGTCAATCAGGATTTGATTGTTCAAATTCATATTAATTGGGCATGTTGTAAGTTTTATAAAATTTCGCTGCAAATTCAGGAATATGCTTATATGCCAATGGACATGTTGACAATGCAGGCAATGTCTCCATTACATTGGAAAGTACTGTTGCTCTAAAGAATTCTCAAAATACTGGAATTCCTTTTGTATCATCCAGGTATTTTTTTATTTCAACAAAATTACACAGAGTCAAGATCACTGGACATCCAACTTCAGTAAACAATTGTGGATCAGTTATAACGTCTCAAGATTCAAATGTTTTATTTATCTGGTGAGTTAATATTTCATGACAATCATGCCATGAGTGGGTCCAGCGATTAATTTAAGAGGTAACTGTCAGTTATACTTTATGTCTGGTGTTATAGTCAAGTTTATTGATAATTGGGCTCAGTTAGTAGGAGGAGCTATATATGCAGAAGGTGTTAAGGGACATAATAAATGTGTCATACAAATTGATTCCAATGTATCTCAAATAGTTTTCTCAGACAATGAAGCAAGAAGAGCTGGAAGTTCAATATATGCCTACCCTATATTGTCATGTTATGTCAACAATTCAAATTATATTGCATCTCCCAATGAGACTATGGCATATTATAACCAATACTTCAAATTTCTCTCGCTATAAATCAAATACTACTTTGCTTGAGTTTTCAACAACTCCAGAAAATCTTAAAGAAGGTACAGGTATGTAATATTTCGCAGATTACATATCCAGGACAGAAAATGTATTACTGCATTTCAGCTATTGATGGCCTTACCAGAAATGTTTATACTACTACAGCAATTGAAATTGTCAGAAATCAATCTCAACCTAACATTTCAGACACTACTAAACTCTGGTTATCTTATGATGACCAAGAACAACTGAATACAAGAAAAGACCAATTGCACTATCGTTAGTGTGACTGTTCATACAAATAACAAGTTTAATGTCATAGAAGCAGTTGTGTTTTCTCTATACACACAATCATCAATTCTAAAAGAGCATGTGAAAATACATCCATGTCCCTTGGGGTTTGAATTGAATGGAATTAAAGGGCATCTGCGAGCTTTCATCTTTCCTTTCGTAACTGAAGATAAGTCAGCACATTTCATACACTATAACAAGTAACTTAACTAGTCAGCTGATAACAAGATTACCTTGGCAGGAATAATTGAATATATGAATAGAACAAAAGGAAAATTTGGTGTGTCACCTAGTTGTCCCTTGGATATTGTAACAACAATTACAGTCTAATCTATTTCTACAGTGGTGATTTATCATCTAATTTAAGTTTTAGTTGTCAGATGGTATCACAGACTATCATCCACCATTGTGTTTATATCAACGTGAAGGAACATTATGTGGTAGATGTAGTGAGGGATTAAGTGTGATATTTGGGTCTACAGAATGTCATCACTGTAATAATGCATGGTTAGCAACAATTAGTATATATTTAGTTGCTGGTCCCCTCTTCATTTTTCTGTTATATGCTCTCAGACTTACATTAACAAACTGGTACACTCAATGGTATTATATTCTATGGACAAGCAACTAATTGTGGTCTGATTGACCTAATAAGATATGTGTATTACATCAATAAATCTTCAATTAAGATATTTTCTGGGTTATAATTTTCTTTTCTCCATCTTTTAAATCTTGATACTGTAGATATATTTCCTTTATGTTTTTTCAATGGAATGACAGAGTATGGAAAGCTGGTCTCAGTTTAATCTTTTCCACTTATTTGCTGGCAATTGTTGTTGTCCTCATTATCTTTAGTCGTTTTTTCCATAAGACTTTCTGACAAAATATCTCACTCTTCAGTTCAAGTACTTGTTACCATTGTACATCTATCCTTCTCAAATTTTGTTACTTCGATAATTAATGTATTAGCTTATTGCTGAGGTTTATACATCTGATAATGTAGTTCGTGTTTGGTACTTTGATGGCAATGTTGAGTTATAGAGGACACCTCCCATTGTATATTAATGATAGTGACTCTCATTGTAGTTGTTGGTCTATTGTTACCATATACTCTGCTACTCCTCTTTGCTAAACCATTAGACCACTGGCATGTACCAATAAGTACTTACGCCCTCTTATAGAAGCCATTCATGCTCCTTATAAGGAAGGTAAACAATATTGGTTTACATTACGTCTTCTGCTACTATGTGCTATGTATATAATATATGCATTTTATAGAGCTAATGATGTTTATATTCTCTTTGTCACAGCAAGTCCAATGTGTTGGTATACATATTCTTCCAAGCTTATATCAAACCATTCAAAAATAAGCTGATCCATCTTCTTGATTGTTGGTTGATGATGAACTTAGCTTTCATTTATCTTACCAATTGGTATTTTATTCTTAATAAAAGAATTACTGGCTATTATAATATTTAATGTTGCTTCTGTCTTCATGACATTAGTGACCTTCATAGTTGTCATAATCTATCACATATTTCTGGGTCATGGGGGAAAGAGTACTGCATAAAGCGATTATTTCAATATAAATATGACCAATTCTGTCAGTGGTATATCAAGTTTTCATCTTCCTATACTCCTATACATACTAACAGGCAATCACTACTTACAAATGCCAGTGGGGGGGTCTTTTTATGGATCATGTTCTGAGTTTAGAGAGCCCATCCTAGGTCATAGTGATTGAGTTAACAAAGTTTAAATGAGCATATTAATACAATGTGAATTTATGTGTTTTTTAAAAAAAATTGCTGCATATGTTTTTTGTATGTTTTTGAAGAATATTTTAAATTTATTATTTAGTAGTTTTTTATTTTTGGATCATATACATTTTAAGCAAATTTGACTAACTAAACAAGGTGATGTTATGAGCTACTTATATTGTCTGGTTGGCTTCCTATGCTCTTTGTTTAGTTGTACCTAGGTACTTGGCTCCACATATATTATCTGTAATGGTACAGTAGTAAGGTTTTTTGTAACAGTTCTGTAATAAGTTTTATTAGATCAAGAATGATGTGAGAATCAGTCCATGTTCCTATTCTCCATCATATCCATTCATCCATCAATCCATCCATCCATACCTGTATTGAAGCAGAAATCATCACTTTTTCTATTGCATCTTTTAAATTAAAATTTATCAAAAGTAAATTAGCTAATAATTGACTATATAGAGTAGAATGTTCATCTTCACACTAACAGTTAAACTATCGAAGGAAGAAAATATCTTTACTATATATATGGTATTAGTACCTACTAGTTATTATAATTACAATCTTATGTCCATTATCAACATTATATAGGTATCATATATGACCTCATATCATTGATATTTCAGAGTAAAAGACACAAAATATAATAAAAATAATGACATTACTTGATTAAACAACCATACTTATTGGATGTAAAAATGAAAGATGATGCAAAGTTTGCATGCTAAAGGTGTTGTATATATATATTATATATATTACTATTGCTGAGTCAATAAAAAAATCAAAACTGGGTGGAGTATAGTATGTCCTTCGGACCCAAAGTCATTAGTCTAATGTATCATTAGTGTCTTGAAACTTAGTAATTTAATAAATTGCCATAGTTTCTGAGAAACATCAAGTATGTCTTGTGATTATGTAGTGTCACTCGTAATATAGTACAATCTACACAACTGTGACAATGTGAATGCAAAAGTAATTCTTTTTCAAGCATTGGAGTGTGGTCATATTCTTGAAACTTCAATCTCATGAGTATTCATCTCTTTTACATCAGGTGTTATTAGTTAATGCATCAGTTGTAAAGAGTTGTTATGTTAGGGGTAAATAATTCCATGTTACATTAGAGTTATTGATAAAAAAAGCTAATAAATATCATGATAAAGTGTTCCATTAAAAATGTGTTTGCCCTTCAACTTCATAGTGATGTTGTCTGACAATATTTGGCATAAATTTGTCTTTGTGATTCACATAAAAGGTAGAGAAGATAAAACATCAAATTTGTAGAGAGGAAGGATCATACATACAGTATCAGGGAAGACACCAAGAAAAGGATAAGCAATAGATATGTGGAAGCAAGATGAACCTGTAGTACGTTCAGTGTGTCCATTGCTAAATTTATGTTCTAATTAATATTGTAATACATCAGTATGATCAATCTCCCACATATATAGTTCCAGGTGTTATAAATTGATGTTCACTAATAATACAAAACTGTACATGTGGAGGTATAGACTGTTGTTTGTGATAATTTCTCCAAATGTTGATGCAATCAATCTTGTAGTACCAAAACTATTCAGTGGATCATTTTATGGATCATGGTTTTGAGTTTAAAGAACCTGTCCTAGGTCACAGTAATTAAATGTAGACCATGTATCAAGTATACTTATATAGGTCATCTTGAAGTATAATACAGTCACTAGGAGACTTATAGAGTGATAAACTTTTGTATCATCAGCAGAGCAAGTAGTTTTGGAGTTAAAACAAATTTGGGAGTACACTATATCATTCATGTAACAGTAAAACTCCAGAGACAACAGACAGTGCAATAAATAAGATTGATGATTAACACATACTTTTAGAAATCAAGAAGTCAAATAGACCTTGAATCCATATCACATGTTTCCTGTGATCCCATATGTCCAGAGTTTGACAAGTATTTCCTCATTAGGAACACTGTTGAATTCTTTCTTGAAGTCAAAATATATGCATCAGTACCAGTATGGTCCGAAGGCCCATACTATGTATATTAGACATTCAAGCACAAATGAAACAGTGCACAAAAGGAAATTAGACAATAGATATTTAACTGATGACTTGTGAAAGGCATAGAGAATATAGATGATGAGGAAAGTGTAAAAGGCTGAAGCAGATGATTTATGTTTGGACAAGAGAGAATAGCACTGACACTACACCTTGGTCTGAAACTGATGTTATATAAGTCTCGTTATCATAAGGAGTTGAGGAGATGAGTAGTGTGCTCTCTTCTGGACATGATATCAGAATCCAGTCAGACTCTAGTTCTTGTTCTTACAGTAAAGAAGTATCAATAACTACTTAATAGCCCAATTTGTTGGTGCACTTTAAGTAGAACGTTGTTGCCATTGGCAAACATATTTGAAGGTGTGGCTCAAATCGCTGCTAAGATGGCTACTAGTGGTATCCCTGCTGCTCCTGTTCCCTCTAGTACTTCTACTAATTGTAAACTTTGTGGTGGTTATTATCGTGATCCTCGTCTTCTCCATTGTCTTCATACATTCTGTAAATCATGTTTAGATTCTGTCGTTAAACAAAATGAAGACAAAACTACTTGTCCCACTTGTCACAAGGTCAGTCCCACATCCCCGTATCGTTTACCTCGACACGTACGACTCGAGAAGGAAGCACCGTTGCACGTCGTTTAGCTAAGATTCAATCTGAGCAATCTTGTGGTAGTTGTGATAGTAAAGAGCAGGCTGGAAGCATACTGTCATCAATGTGATGCTAGTCTTTGTTCACTTTGTATTAAGTCTCATAAAAGCTTACGCATTCTTCGTGATCACAAAGTGGAAGCTCTAACAACATCATTACCATCTTCACTAGTTTACTGTGCTGATCATCCTGGTAAAGTCCTTGAGTACTACTGTACTACATGTAGTAGTTTGATATGTCATGAGTGTTACGTGTTTTAAACACAAAGAACACAAGTATTGTCATATACAAGAAGCTATCAAAGTAGAAAATGCTGATATTACTAATTCACTTTCATCATTAAAGAAAGCACACTCCACAGTGTGTCAGACAAAAGAGAAGGTAGAGTCTGTCATGTTGTCTATTACAAATCGTAGAGAGACTATTAAAAGTCACATCAATGATATATCCAGTCTATTATTGCTGCCTTAGAGAAACGTCATCAAGAGTTACTTAAAGAGGTTGATGTATTTGCTTTAACTAAAAGTAATCCTTTACAGACTCAATTGGAGAGTTTGAATGAACTTGTTAGTGACATTGAGTGTGTTTTGAGTACATGTAGTGAAGCTAGTCAAAAGTTTTCTCCAACAGAGTTTCTAGCTATTAAATGTACCTTGAGTGAAGTGATGAGCTCATTAATGAAACAAGTGGAGGGAACTATACTTGAATCAGTTGATAATGATTATATCTATTGTACATTATATCCAAAGCCTGTACTATCTAATATCAAGAAACTTACTTCATGTTCTTCATTTGATTGTAGTCTAGTAGATATCAATCCTAAACAACCAATTGGTATAACAAAATAGTGGTAAGTGTTCTCTTGTTCTTGAGACTTGTGATACAACAGGAAAGAAGATTACAGTGGAAGAACATGTCATAAGTGCAAAGCTAACTGACAAGTCATTATAAATGTCAGTGAGGTTAGTATACGTTATAAGGAAGAAGGAAGATATGAGTTGATTGTTGACCCACCCACTTTAGAAGGTAGTTATTTACTTCATGTACAGCTATACAATGACAATATCAAGGACAGTCCATATATGTATCAATGTACGTGACTATAGCAAAATAAAGGAACCAATAGTAACTGTATCAACTAAACCCAAACCAGCCTACCTTTATGTCGATGATGAAGGAAATATATATGCTACTTTTAATGAGGGCTCTATTGTAGTCTATAATGACAAAGGAGAGATAGTTCACACTATTCCTGCTGATAAATTAAATGTAAAAAAGGCCAGAGGTATTGCTGTGGATAAATCTAATAAACGTTATGTATATAGCTAGTGGTGGTACTAATAAGATAGTAAAGGCTACTTTAGATGGGAAGCTTATCACATCAGTGGGAGAGAAGGGATCTGGTGAATTACAATTTAATTTTCCGATGGATTACACTTGGTAAAGATGAGTTACTTTATGTAGCTGATTATAGCAATAAGCGTGTTCAGGTACTTCGATCTGACTTATCTTTTGTTAAATCAGTAACGGTAAAGTGTCAGTCTTATGTGTACAGTGTATCAACTGATAGTACTGGTAACATTCATATTGGAACAACAGGAGGTATTATTGAAATATTTTCTTCTGTTGGACATTATATTGGACAATATGGTAGGGGTATTTTACAATGTGTTGGTGATATTGCTTTTATGAGGGAATGGTGACTGTGTTGTTAGCAATGATATATCAGATACCAAAGGTAATGGTATTCTTGTATTTCATGGAATACCAAAACTTTCTTCAATCATTTGGTAATATCGTTATCCATTTGTGTCTTCATTGATCAAGCAGGATATATCTATGTAGCAGAATGGAATGGATCAAAAGTGTTAAAATACTGACTGGAATCAATTTTGCTTACATTTAATTTTGTTAGAAATTTATAACATTGTAATTATCTATTTTTTATTAGTGACTTAGTTGTCTATCAATAATCTTTTAATGACTTTAAAGAACAAGAGTTCATATGATAAAAAGAATTGATTTGATAGTCCTCATATAGTACATCTAAATTGAACTGAATATTAACAGAAAGTCAGTATTATAACAAAAATTGATTTGATTTGGACAATTTGATTGAAAAAACTGTCATGTCACAACTTCATTAGAACAGACAAAGAGTGCAGACAATAAACTGATACATATAGGGAGATGTCCATACTGCCAATCCTACTCTGGTTTGTTTTGATATGTTTTTTATCACCATTTAATGAATTCAATAAATTTTAAAGAATTTTTATTTACTGGTTTATGTTATTTTTAATTATAAATAAATTCAAATATGTTCACAAGGTGTTGTCCTTATTATTATAGTTTGAATGATTGTATTTAGGATATAATATACAAACAGTGCATTGTTATAATTATATAATTACTAGGAGGCATGGGGTCAAATACATTGAATAGTATTTAAAAACAAATACTAATACTCTCAAAATATGAAATACAAAATATAAATACAAATACTTCTAGCAGGAATGTATTTCAAATAAAATACAAATACTTTGAAAGTATTTAAATACTTTCAAAAATACTTCTTTGTACTAGAACATCCCTATTATTTGCTTTTACATGTAATCAACTAATCATTACAAATTATTGATTGCATCTAATAAACATATGTTCTTCAAATGTTTTGTCAGTTAGGTGACATCAATCGTGGCGAAAAAACTTTTCCTGCTATGCTGAATAGTCTTTCCACAGAAACAAAACAATTTAAAAAGGAGTATTTGAAGATTTCATGAAGTATTGGAAATACAAATACAAATACTTCCTGTTTCAAAAATTCAAAATACAAATACAATACTCAAAGCAAGTACTTAAATACAGCTAAATACAAAGACTCATGTATTTGACCCCAAGCCTGATTACTAGGGATAATTAATTATGTATGCGTCAGAAAGGATGATTTATGCATATATATTACATGCAATCAAGTTTAAGTCAGCCTGGGAAATACCTAATTCAATGATAATATAGTATTATTGTAAGTATATATACCTGTTCTTGATTGATTGAAGGCTAGACAAATCTGATCCCTTAAGCAACATGAGATAATGATATGGTCAGGTGTTGAAGAAGAAACTCCACTTAGAACAGGCCTCATAGTAGAATAAACTATTGACTTCATTTTTCATGATTATAATCCAGGGATAAAACAAAATGGCTTCTCGTGAGAGGCTATTTTATTTATTGAAGCTTTTCATGTGTCTTTGTCAGCTGTGTCTATCATATTTTTATTATTAAAAGTACATTTCAATAGTTTCTGAACTTTTCATTTCAGTGTGTAAAATTTGTTTTGATTATCTTAATAATATTTAACAATTAATTATATTATTGTTAATAAATATTGTGTCCTTTCTGTTTAGATTGTATGTTTGTAAAATAAGTATAAGATGAAGAGGTCTTTGCCATGTGACCCTTAAGATTGACATTGTACAATGAACAGTTTTCAAGTTCCAAGTTGTGGTTGTTTCAAGTGCCTTGTCAGGATAACAAATAGACAAACAGACAAAGTGTTATAATCCTCATCTCTGCAGAGACGACAAAGGCTAATGATAGTTTACAAAATATGACAATACATTGAGATGTAGTATCAACTCAGACAATCATGACACCAGAATCAGTCAAAGATTGCTAAAATAGACGTTATATATGTAAAATACCAGAAGTCATAATTAACACAAATAGACAAGATATAGTGTTATTAATAATGACTATAATGTACATCTACATGTATTAAGAAATGTAGTAGCTTTACATGCCATTTCTACTTGTATATATATATATATATATGTGTGTTGTGTGTGTTATAATTATATAGGTGATGATGGTACAACTTGGTTGGCATGATGGTTATGATTATTGGTTGTTCATCTCTGATACAGTAGAATTACATCCAATATCAAGGACAGTCCATATAGTATCAATGTACGTCACTATAGCACAAATAAAGGAACCAATACTAACTGTGTCTACTAAATCAAACACAGCCTATCTTTATGTCGATGATGAAGGAAATATTTATGTTACTTTTAATGATTGCTCTATTGTAGTCTACAATAACAAAGAGATATAGCTCACACTATTCCTGCTGATAAATTAAATTTAAGACAACCAGAGGTATTGCTGTGGATAAAGCTAATAACATTATAGTATATAGCTAGTTGCTGGTACTCATAAAATAGTAAAGGCAACTTAGATGGGAAAATTTATCATATTAGTGGTAGGATACTGGATCTGCGTGAATTGGATAATGGATTACACTTTGGTAAAGATCTTCATGCTAACAGTTAAACTATCAAAGAAAGAAATATCTTTACTATAATTATATATGGTATTAGTCAGGGTGGGGTCAATACATAAGTTATTTGTATTTAGCTGTATTTAAATACTTTTTTTGAGTATTTGTGTGGTATATTGTATTTGTATTTTGAATTTCTGAAACAGAAAGTATTTGTATTTGTATTCAATACTTCGTGAAATCTTCAAACACTTTCTTTTTAATTGTTTGTTTCTGTGGAAAGACTATTCAGCATAGCAGGAAAAGTATTCGCTCTGATCAATGTCACCTAACTGACAAAACATTTGAAGAATTTATGTTATTAGAGCAATCAATAATGGTAATGATAAGTTGATTACATGTAAAAGCAAAATAATGGGGATATGCTGGGATAGTATAAAGAAATATTTGGAAAGTATTTAATACTTTTTCAAAGTATTTGTACTTGTATTTGAAATACATTTCCTGCTAGAAGTATTTGTATTTGTATTTTGTATTTCATATTTTGAGAGTATTTGTATTTAAATACTATTCAATGTATTTGACTCCATGCCTTGGTATTAGTACCTACTAGTTATTATAATTACAATCTTATGTCCATTATCAACATTATATAGGTATCATATATGACCTTGTATCATTGACATACTCCACAAAATATTGCATCCAAAAGTGTTGTTTTATTATATATACATACATAATATTACTATTGCGAGAGTCAATAAAAATATCAAAACTCATAAGGTGGATAGAGTTATGTACTGCAACTTATTTAGACAAAAAGGTGCATTAGTCTAATGTATCATTTATTGTTTTGAAACCTATAAATTTAATAAATTGCTGTACTTTCTTGTGAGCACAAAAATCAAGTATGTCTTCCAATGATGTAATGTCACTCTTAATATAGTATAGTCTACAAGATCCAGACTGTGATAATGTGAAGGCAAAAGTATTCTTTTCAAGCCATTTGGATGGAGTGTGGTCATATCTGAAAGCTTCAATTCATAATGTATCTCAATTCTTTTACGTCAGGCGTTATTAGTTAATGCATCAGTTGTAAAGAGTGTTATGTAAGGGCAAATATTCCATGTTACATTAAAGTTATTGACATAAAGCTAATAATATACTGATAAAGTGTTCCATTAATAAATGTGTTTTCTTTGCCGTCCTCAATATACTTCTGCTAGTGATATTGTCAGACAATATTTGGCATAAATTTGTCTTTTGATTCACATAAAAGGTAGAGAAGATAAACATCAATGTGTAGAGAGGTAAGGATCATACATACCAGTATCAGGGATGACACCAAGAATAGGATGACCATAGAGATATGTGGAAGCAAGATGACCTGTAGTACGTTCAGTGTGTCATTGCTAAATTTATGTTCTAATTAATATTGTAATACCAGTTCATGATCAATCTCCCACATAGTTCCAGGCGTTATTAATTGATATTCACTAATAGTGCAACACCCGTACATTGTGTGGAACAAGGTATAGACTGTCTAAAAATTGTGTGTATAAATTATATTTCAACCAACCAAAATCTTGTCCTTGATCATCAATCAATCTGTATCTGGGTCTTCTTAGGACCATGTTCTGAATTTAAAGAACCTGTCCTCGGTCACATAATTAAATTGTAGACCATGTATTGAGCTGTGTTTAGGTCAGTCTTGAAGGATACTACCAGTCACTATGGTAGAACCTTATAGAGTGAGGGCCACCTACTTTGGTGTCATAAACATCACAAAGTATGTTTGGAGAGTTAAAAAACAAAGTGGGAATACAAATGTATCATTCATGTACAGTGAAATTCTAGAGACAACAGACGCAATGAGGAATGGAATGGATTAACAATTGATGATTTTTAACAGATACTGGTAGAAATTGGAGAAGTCAAAAAGACCTTGAAAAGAGCCATGCATGCATCAAGGGGTTTCCTGTGATCCCATATATTCAGAAGTTTGACAAGTATTTCCTGATGGGAACACTGTTGAATTGTTTCTTTTGAGTCAAAATATAACATCAGTACCAGCATTCTAAGTTCAAAAAGTCAAAGATTATTAAGAGGAAGAATGGAGTTGCTAAGGTTGAATCCATATTTTTTCCTAATAAAAATTGACATCAATGATATGTTACAAAAGATTGTGATTGAAAAATTTGAAATGTAAATTACGACGAAATTAGGAAGTGACAAGTGAAACAGTGCACAAAAGTGAAATTAGACAATGTTCTCACTGGAATCACTTGTCTCCAGCTTTGAAAATCTGGTGAATTAAGTTTGTGAAAGGCATAGAGAATATATATGAAATGAGGAGAATGTACAAGGCTGAAGCATACCACGATTTTCTGTTTGGACTAATCCCATCCAGACCCGTCACCTTCATGGGAGACAAGAGAGAATAGCACTGACACTAACACCTTTGATCTGAAACTGATGTTATATAAGATCCTCGCTATCATAAGGAGTTGAGGAGATGAGTAGTGTGCTCTCTTCTAGACATGATACCAGAATCCAGTAAGACTCTAGTTCTTGTTCTACAGTAAAGAAGTATCCTTAGCTACTTAATGCCCAAATTGTTAGTGAAGAACTTGTTACCATTGGCAACATACTTGAAGGTGTGGCTCAAATCGCTGCTAAGATGGCTACTAGTGGTATTCCTGCTGCCTGTTCCCTCTAGTACTTCCACTAACTGTAAATTTGTGGTGGTTATTATCGTGATCCTCGTCTTCTCCATTGTCTTCATACGTTCTGTAAATCATGTTTACACTCTGTCGTTAAACAAAATGAAGACAAAACTACTTGTCCCACTTGTCACAAGGTCAGAACACACATCCCCCGCATCGTTTACCCTCGACACGTACGACTACGAGAACGAAGCAGCCATTGCGCGGTCGTTAGCTAAGATTCAATCTGATCAATCTTGTGGTAGTTGTGATAGCAAAGAGCTGGCTGAAGCATACTGTCATCAATGTGATGCTAGTCTTGTTCTTTTTGCATCAAGTGTCACAAAACCTTGCAAGCTTCTTCGTGATCACAAAGTGGAAGCTCTAACAAACATATCAACATCATTAACATCTTCACTAGTTTACTGTGCTGATCATCCTGGTAAAGTCCTTGAGTACTACTGTACTACATGTAGTAGTTTGATATGTCATGAGTGTTACATTTTGAACACAAAGAACACAAGTATTGTCGGTATACAAGAAGCTATCAAAGTAGAAAATGCTGACATACTAATTCATTTCATCATTAAAGAAAGCACACTCCACAGTATCTCAGACAAAAGAGAAGGTAGAGTCTGTCATGTTGTCTATTACAAATCGTAGAGAGGCTGTTAAAGTCATATCAATGATATTTTCCAGTCTATTATTGCTGCCTTAGAGAAACGTCAACAAGAGCTACTAAAGGAGGTTGATGTATTGCTTTAACTAAAAGTAGTCCTTACAGACTCAATTAGAGAGTTTGAATGAACTTGTTAGTGCGACATTGAGTGTGTTATGAGTACATGTAGTGAAGCTAGTCAAGAGTTTTCTCCAACTAGAAGTTCCTAGCCATTAAATGTACTTTGAGTGAAGGGGTGAGCTCATTAATGAAAGAAGTGGAGGGAACTAAACTTGAAGCAGTTAGTAATGATGATATTTACTGTACATTAGATCCAAAGCCTGTACTATCAGCCATTACAAATCTCTCTTCAGTTTTGTTATCTTTAGATTGCAGCTGGTAAATATCAAACCCAAACAACCAATTGGTATACCAAATAGTGGTAAGTGTTCTTTGTTCTTGAAATTTGTGATAAAACAGGAAAGAAGATTACAGTGGAAGAACATGCCATACGTGCAAAGCTAACTGACAAGTCATCATCAAATGTCACTGAGGTTTGTGTATGCTATAAAGAAGAAGAAAGATATGATTGATCGTTGACCCACCACATCTGAAGGTAATTATTTACTTCATGTACAACTATACAATGACAATATCAAGACAGTCCATATAGTATCAATGTATGATGACTATAGCAAATAAAGAACCAATATACTAACTGTACTTACTAACTCACGCCAGCCTATCTTTATGTGGATGATGAAGGAAATATTTTATGTTACTTTTGATGATGGTTCAAATTGTAATCTATAATGACAAAGGAGAGATTGTTCGCACTATTCCTGCTGATAAATTTTTGATGTAAAATTTGCCAGAGGTATTGTTGTGGATAAGCTATAACATTATGTATATAGCTTGTGCTTATAAGAATAGTAAAGGCTACTTTAGATGGGAGTTTATTAAATCAGTGGGAGGAATAGGAGCTGGTAAACTACAGTTTGCTTGGCCAATGGGATTACACTTTGGTAAAGATGAGTTACTTTATGTAGCTGATAGTAACAACAAGCGTGTTCAGGTACTTCGATCTGACTTATCTTTTGTTAAATCAATAATGTGAAAGTATCAATCTAAAGTATTTGGTATATCAACTGATAGTACTGGTAACATTCATGTTGGAAAAATGGAGGTATTATTGAAGTATTTTCTTCTGTTGGTTAAGATTATATGGACGATATAGGTAGTGGTATAATGTACAATGTGTTGGTGATATTGCTTTTAGGAGGAATGGTAATTGTGTAGCTAGCAATGATATATCAGATACCAAAGGTAATGGTATTCTTGTATTTCATGGAATTACCAAAAACTCTTCTTCATTCATTTGGTAATAATCATAATCCACTTGGTGTCTTCAGTTGATCAAAGCAGGATATATCTATGTAGCAGAATTTAAGGTGGATCAAGAAGCATATTAAAAATACTGACTGAATCAATTTTTGCATATATTGAATTGGTTGAAATTTATAACATTTTAGTCAAATCTATTTTTTTTATTGGTGACTTTCTTTTCTATCAATACTCGGTTTTTAGGATGACTTTAAAGAACAAGGGGGGTAAGAGTTATATGATACAGAGTTGAATTTGATAGTCCTCATATAATACATCTAAAAATGGGGGTAACTGAATATTACTGAAGTCAGTATTATAATAAAAATTGATTCGATAGTCTTACATGTACATGTAAATTGGACAATTTGATAGAACGAAAGAAAACTGTCATGTCACAACTTCATTAGAACAACGACAAAGAGTACAGACGTTGGTATATGATGTAATTAGGCAGTTGTGTGTCATGTATTGACTACTGTATATTGGTTGATAGGTTTAATTAATGTATCTCATCCTAGCTCTTCCTTCCCTGGCCATCTCTTTGTTTATTGTGTTTTTGTTATATTTTGTGTTTTGGGTCTTTGTCCTTATGACTTTGAGGCTCTGCTCTTTTCAGTTGTGTATTTAAGTAGGGCCTTATCTGATTTGTTGTATTATTTTCTATTCTATATTTCTATCTTAAAATAAATGATTTCCTGTGAGTCTATTGAGATATCTCAGTGACGGATTTACAAATGCGCCTGCGAACAGGTTATGAGCCCAGACTCGAGTAAATCTGTCAAAAAAGGAGAAACTATTTTCTGCCAGAAGTGCGGGAAGAACTGTGTTGTCACGAACAACCCTTTTTCTGGATTCACTGCAGTTGTGAAGAATGGCTGGAACTGTGGATGCAAAAATGGTCAATTGACAAGCTGGACAGTTCAAACTGGATTACGTGGAAGTTTCCAGATGCGTCACTTGTTGCTGGCAAAAGGACCTCTGGGGATTCATAGATGGTACAGAGGTACTTCAGCAAGATGCAAATGCTCGGCACAGGTGGAATTTCGAAGGAGATCACAGAAAACATTTTTCTACAATCATTATAGCCATTAGTACTCCACAGCTGTACTTAGTGACTTCATGTGAACAACCAAAGGAAGCCTGGGATTCTCTACGCAACCATTTTGAGCGAGATACTCTAGCTAACAAACACTTCCTGAAGAAGCAGTACTTTCGAACTGAGAATGAAAGAAGGATCATCAATGGAAGCACATTTGAAACACATGAAAGGAAATCACTGATAGGTTAGCAGCAATTGGAGCTCCTATTTCAGAGGAGGACCAGGTGGTTACATTGCGGGAAGTCTACCTCAGAGCTATTCTACCCTGGTGACAGCTCTGGAGGCTCGCGTTGATGATGTGAGATTAAATTTTATACCAACAAGCCCTAATCACTGAGAAACAGAATATAAAACGACACTCAAGTAGGAACTAGTATGTTGTCTAGTGTCAATCATAGGCATCGCCCTCAGCACTAGTGGGAGCGGGAATCATCAGAAGAGAAAACAGCAAAGCAAGGTAGGCCTCTCAAGTGTTTTTTTTATTGTGTGACAGAAGGTCACTTTCGTCGTAACTGCCACACCCAAGAACGAGAAAAGAACAAAGAAACGACCAAGACCGATAGCGTCAAACAAATAGAGCCAAACTGCAACCTCAGAAAAAAACACTCGGGACGTGGATCAGCCAGTCCAGGAGCGTTTTGCAGTGTCACTTGCTCAAAGGACTACTCTCAAAAGGACAAATGGCTCGTGGACTCTGGAGCATCAAGGTCAATATGACACGGATAAGAACTGTTGTCAGATTAACCGTGAATTCGAGAAGCCAGAGAAGGTCGGGTTGGGCGATGGTCGTGTGGTCAATGCTGTTGGCATTGGAAAATTTAGGGTTACGAATGCTATTCAAAATGAGTAAGCCAAAGGAGTCTATCATATTCATGAAGTACTGTACGTTTCCCAACTGACCTCCAACTTTGGTTTTCTGTGTAGAGCAGAGAGCTGCAAGAGGGAAACATTGTAAAAATTTGGTCATATTCAGGATGCTGGATAGCAAGCGCAGGAAAGGAAAGACTATCTGGTATGGTTCGTTACTGAGAAAGATGTATCACTTGGACTGTGAACCTGCATACTCTCCACAACAAGCCTCAGTTGCGAACAGCATCAAAAGAAACAAATGAGATGGATCTGTGGGCATCAAGGCTAGGGCATGTGAATGGACAACGACTCCAAGAAATTGTTCAGAAGAAGATTGGCACTTGAATGAGCTTCTCAAAAAAGCATAGAAGTTGTCCCTTTTGTAAGGATGTGGTGGGAAGGAAAAATGCCTCGAGCCGCCATGGTTAAGCAGTGGTGGAGAAATACGTTCGAGCCCGAAAGCTTCAAGTTGCTGTCACCTATCGATGAGTGTTAAGTGTGACCAATGCCCACGAAATCTATTGGGGGACGACGATATTTTGTAAACCTTTATCGATGATTATTCACGTTGCTGTGCTTGTTTACTTCATTAAATACAAGTCAGAAGATGTTCGAAAAATCAAAGAGTTCGAGGCCTCAATACAAATTCGATTGTCGCCAAGAATTGGAGCCATACGAACAGAGCAATGTGGAGAGTATTTGTCAGGAGAATTTAAGACTTATCTAAAGTCAAGGGGATACGTCATGAGCTTGACTGTTGGGGGGGGGGGGGGGGTCTCACACCTGGGGGGGGGGGGGGGGGGGGGGGACAACAATGGATAGCGGGGGGGGGGGGGGGGGGGGGGAACGGTATTAACCGAACACTATTAGGGGGGGGAATAGTGCGCTCGATCTATGAATACCTGCTCATGCTAGCGACTATGATCCGACAAGGAATTCGATCTATGTGCAGATCGACAAGTTTGAGAAGAGTTGACCAGCAGCGTATATTCAAAATAGAACACCAACAACAGCTGTTAAAGAAAACAACTACAACACCATAATGTAGCAATGGTATGGGAGGAAACAAATCCTGGTCACCTGAAACTGTTATTGGGTGTAGATTCGCTATGGCCTCAATATTCCAGAATAAATAGCGACAGAACTTAGACAAGAAATCAGAAAAACTTCCGTTTTGTTGGGTACTGTAGCAAGGTAAGTCCGAAAAGGATATACAGGCTGCTGTGGATGATAACGAATTCCAAGTGGTACATAAGACGTGATGTGAAAATAATTCAATGAAGCAGACTTTGGACATAGAGAAGTACCAAGTCAAAGTACACAGTGGAAGTGAATACTGACAAGTCAATGAAGAGGAAACGATGGAACAACTAAAAGAGAAGCACACACACAGAATGAAGTTCCCAGTGTCGTACAGACAGATGCCGCCAGAGCATAGGAGCCACCTGTTAGATCATGGTCAAGACGAGTATGCCAGATGTGGCATCAGTAGATGATGAAGAGTTCATCATGTTGCCTATCATGTGTCAAATCAGTGACCTAAAGCATAGAAGAAGCTCTTACTGGTGATGTGCCAAAGATGGGTAAGCACTTGCTGATGAGGAGTACAAGTCACTCATGGAATAAAAATCAAAAATAGGACAACCCTGGTAGAACTACCTTAGTGGTCGCATCCATATTGGATGCAGGTGGGTATTCAAGGTCAAATGTGAAGTGATGAAAGTGGAACGGTTTCAAAGGTCGTTTGGTTGCTAAGTGTTATTTCAGGAAGTATGCGGATTGACTATGAGGAAACTTTCTCACCTTGTGGTGCAGCGATTCTCATCACATCAGGGCACTACTAGCTTAGTTTTCAGTATGAAAACATATGGAAGTTGATTCACTCACAATGGATGTGGTGACAGCATTTCTAAAATTGAGTCTAGAAAGGCTTAGATATACATGAGCACCAGAAGGTTATTCCAATACTGGAAAAAAGCACCTGGAATATGCAAGCTGAAAAAATCACTGTAGGGGGTGGGGGGGTCTCAAGCAATCACCACGATGCTGAGGAAACAGCATTCAGGCAGTACATGGAGTCCATTGGAATTCAACACAGAGACTGCTGACCCGTGGTAGTCTACAATCCAAAAAGCTGACACAATTACTAATCGTTGAAGTGCAGTACTGTAGGATGATCTCATTGTAATCACCAATAACTCCAGAGGAAATGGCGGAATAAAAGAACCCTGGCAACTCAATATTCAAGATGAAAGAACAAGGAAGACATGGGAACCTCCATTACTGTCTTGGAATTAGTATTGAGCAAGACAAAGACAGAATGTGCATCTGGGGTAGCGACCAGAAACAGTACACCCATTTTAAAGGATGCTTTGAGAAGTATGGGATTTGCTGACTCTAAAGTTCGTTTCAACTCCAGCTGATGTCCATAATGAGCTGAAAAAAAAGATGATGGTGTTAGCAAAGCAGTTGATCCAAACAAGTATCATCAATGGTTGGAAGGTGTTATATGCTGCCACAGCAACTTTGGCCTGACCATTGCTCATGCAGTATTAGAGTGTGTCGAAATTCAACTCCAAACCAACAAGGCACACCTGACAGCTGTAAAAAGGATTCTGAGGTATCTCAAAAGGTACAGTTAATCTAGCACTAAAATATGAAAAAACAGATGATGGACAGCTGATTGGATACTCTGATTGCAGATTGGGCTGGAGACTTAGATGATCGTCATTCAATACTGGAAATTGTTCATAATGGCGGAGGGACAATTGACTGGTTAAGCAAGAAGCAAGGCGTTGTTGCACTCTCAACGTCTGAAGCGGAATATGTGGCACTTAGTGCAGCTAAGTCTCAGAAGGCCAACTTGGTGAGAAGTTTTATTGTCCGACTTGAACGTGAGCCACTACTACCCAACCGTGCTGATGGAAGATAATCAAGGGGCTATTGCCAACGCACAAAAAATCCCATTATCGTGCAAAAAAGCGGACAAAGGGACATTGATCATTCGTTACCACTATGTTCGTGAGGCTTTACAGAAGAGAATAATTGAGCTTCGATACTGTTCCAACCAGTGACATGAGTGCTGACATACTGACCAAGCCACGAATAAAAGGAAGATTTACGATTGAGTATGGGACTAATAGAACACAAACATCCAAATTAAGTGGTAGTGGTTGGTATGATTGTTAATTAGGCAGTTTGTGTGTCATGTGTTGACTACTGTATATGTGTTGATAGGTTTAATTAAATGATCTCATCCTACTCTAGCCCTTCCTTTCCTTAGCCATCTCTTTGTTTATTGTGTTTTTTGTTATTATTTTTGTTTGGGTCGTTTGTCCCTTATTAATTACGGCTCCTGCTCTTTTCAGTTGTGTAGTTTAAGTAGGGCCTTATCTGATTTGTGTATTTCTATTCTATATTTCTATCTTTAAAAATAATTGATTTCCTGTGAGTCTATTAGATATCTCAGTGAACGGATTTACAAACGCGCCTGCGAACACAGACAACAAACTGATGCATGTAGGTACAAGATCTTCACGCTATACAGTTTAAACTATCAAAGAAAGAAATACTAATTTACTATATATATGGTATTAGTACCTAGTTATTATAATTACAATCTTACTGTCCTTATCAACATTATTATAGATATCATATATGACCTCATATCATTGATATTTCAGAGTAAAAGACAAAATATAATAAAAAATCATGACATTATACTTGAATTAATAAACCATACTTATTGGATGTAAAAATGAAGTGAGAGATGATGCAAAAAGTTGCATGCCAATAGTGTTGTGTATATAATATATTTATAATATATTACTACTGCTGGGAAAAAAATCAAGAGTATAGTGTGCCTTCGAACAAAAAGTCCAATAGGTCTAATTTATTTTATTGTCTTGAAAAGTAGTGAATCGCAATAGTTTGTGAGAAACATCAAGTATGTCTTGTGGTGAGGTAATGTGTTACCTATAATATAGTACAGTCTACAAGATTGTGATAAAGTGAAGGCGAAAGTAATTCTTTTTCCAAAGCTTGGATGGAGTGTGGTCATATTCTTGAAACTTCATCTCATGAGTATCTCATCTCTTCTACATCGCGTGTTATTACTTAATGCATCAGTTATTACATGTAAAGAGTTGCTATATTAAGAGCAAATAATTCGCTGTTGTAGCTAGACTAATCTTGAAGCTATGACCATTGTATATAGCTGCCCATATATACTCTGTCTATTACGAGAGCTTCTTCAGTTCCTGCACTATAGCTTTTCTCTGGTAAGAGGTGTCCTGTAATTCTTCAACATGCATAGTGGTCTATAGAATTTAAGAATGGACATCAAGGTAGGAAATCATGCCACTATATGGCGAGCTGAACAGGGCCTGGACCTAGATAAAAGGCATCCACTGAGTCAGGCATAAAGATGCTAGGCTAATGGAGTCCTCTACTTACACCGAGGTACCATCAGAACCTCAAGGTATCAGTTGGCAGCTGCGACAAGCATCAATTACATTTCCCTTAACATGATAAGGCCGTTCAAACTTGACAGCAGCACCACACTTTATAACTAACACAGTCTACATGTATAATCTTATCTGTCTGCTAAAATAAGTTCAAATAATGTATGTGAGATATGTCTAGGACTACCCATTTCAATCCATATAAAAAAGCTCTGCCCTCTGGGTACTCCAGTATAGCATTATTATCTCCAATGGCATGCATATAGGTTGATAAATTATGATATAAAGCCAGCTTATTATAGCCCTATTAATAACACCACACTGACCACATTAGCTGCATGCGGGGGCGTGTAAAGGCTCGCCAGACCCTAACGATTGTTAGTACTATATAGCACAGATACCAATACTCCCTCCGAGAGTCAGTGTGAGCGGGAGTGGTCATATTAAAGTCAAGATGGCTACTAACTTAGATGACAATTTTGTAACTTTCTACCAAGGAATATCTGGTGATGCAGAAGTACTTCAATAGATTACATGCATGTCATTGATAATCCTGTATCACTAGCTATTAATATGTTCTCTGCTGGTCTCATCTCGACTGGACTCTGATGAAAGCTTCATGTGAGACTTGCTGTGTCATTGTTAGGAATTATTACTTACTCAACGGAATGAAAGGGCAGTAGTTTGCGATCCTAATAATCTTATGAAGATCATCTCAATATTAGAAGAACATCCTCCGTTGGACTCTATTGCCCAAGAATGAAGAAAGATTATGGTAATTATATATCAATATTTACCTTGCTTGTTAAAAGTTGTCATGGAGTTTTTTTAAAAGACTGGGTCTATTGACATAGTCTGAAAGATGACAATAAGGGTCCAAAGTGACTACAGATACCAATAGAGAAACTGTATCTATTACAATTAATCTTTAACCCCTGCATGCATCAAGCTTTAGTGCCAGCATGTCAGTCTAATGAAAGAAAACAACTGAACTTTAAATAAAGAAACATATAACTGTGTATATAACTGCCACCAGTCCAACTTTGTTTCCATCATCGATAATGTCAATGGCCAAAAAAGCAATTTATATAATCTCAAAATTATGAAGATTAATCTCATGGCAATTAGTCCATGTATTGCCTAGCCTTTGCTAGGCAATTAAAAAGTTGCCAACTTTGCACCATTGGCAGATTGAAGTTCATATCTGAATCCATAATAACAGACCTGTCCAAATCTTTCTTTCAGTACCTAAGCGAAACAAATCAGAAGCTACCTTGTTGTGTGTTGCACACCTATATATATATGATATAAACAATGAGGTAATAGTTTAATTTTTAAAAGTCCATGCTAGAAATGAGTTCACAGGTGATATTGCAGTATAGGTTGACTACTATAATATAGGCCAACGTTCATGCAAAAGACATGCTCAAGAATTATTTTTGAAAATAGTGGTGGGGCTGCTGGTTTGCAACATAGCGTGTGTAGTTACTAGGAAAGTTTCCATGGTGATATTTATTACTGACATGCATTTTTAGAATTAAACTTTATGTTACTAATCAAAAGGAATATATTCAGTGCATAATGTAGCTATCTATTACAAACATGGAGTTACTGAATATCACTTTTTTTTTATACTAGATACTGATATACCACCTGACTGTCAACTGTATATTAATCCATCTATAAACCGTGAGTTCATTAACAGTATATGCAAAGCAATTAATCCCACTTGCTTATCAATAATCATAACTGTCAAAGTGATGAGAAGGTCCATAAAGATTTAAACATAATGCAAGGAAAATTGGTGCTCTAGTACTTGAAGTTCAAAAATCAATCGTTTCTGCTGGTATTGATGTTGATGAACTGAAAAACCGTTACTTATCCTGTCTTATCCTTCTGAAGAGTTGAAACAGAAATGAGAAGAGCACAAGATAATAGTGATGTTTTGTTGCAGTTCGTAACCTTTGTGTTCACCAGTCAATTTGAGTGTTTTAGTTGCTATTGTTGATCATTTCAAACTTTCTGATGCCCTAACAGCCATTAAAGCATATGAGACTGAGAGCAAATATATCGTAAGAAATTATTAGTTCAACATTTGCTCAAGAACTACGCAAAGAGGCAGAATCAATAGGTCGCAACCCTACTGTGAAGAATACTATCACTGTTGCATTTGAATTTGTCTTCTCCTCAAAGCTTTACAATCAAGGAATTTGAGAATATTGTCAAAGATGTGTTCTCTGATCTTTTTCAATATATTCACATCATTAAAGTAGAAGTTGGTTCTGTCATTGTCACTATGTATGCTCCTACTTGTGATGAGAAGCATAATTGTAATGGCAAAGACAAACTTCATATCTTTTTGACATTGGGATAATACTATTACAGATTGGAGATGAAAT
Source organism: Gigantopelta aegis (assembly GCF_016097555.1). Lineage (NCBI taxonomy): Eukaryota > Metazoa > Mollusca > Gastropoda > Neomphalida > Peltospiridae > Gigantopelta > Gigantopelta aegis. The sequence goes on from NW_024533395.1 coordinate 52,703, forward strand.
TATACTGGATTTGAGAGAGAATGAGGTAACCGTTAAAACCTTAAAGTTTTACGTTGTACAACATTTTGATACCAAAATTAACCATTGGTAATACCACAGTGACACCCTTCCTTATATAGGTGTATTGAATTAAATTAACACTTCATTTTAAAGTGATACTAAGTATAATGACTATTCTTTTAGGGAACTGCACAAGGATGTAGATGAAACTGATACATATAAAAATTCTCCTGGTAGTATTACACCAATCTCTTGTCATGAATTGGACCCTGATGTTAGCAGAGTCAATAGTCCAGAGAGAAAGGTAATGACTATAACATAATTACAAAAGTATATAATTAATATGAGGTTACATTTCCAAGATGGAGGTACGGTCAACGTCAACTTGTTCAGGTTTTCAACAACAGGTTAGCATCCATTATAATATTTACTACTAAAACAATTAAAATTAAACGACATTAATTTTTATTAGCTTCCTATGTGCAAAAAGTTGGTGAAGGTGATGGTGCAGGTGACTTAGGAGAAAGACTCTCCATCTGGTTTATTTACTAAACTTGGCGTGACCCTTCTCTTTTTACAGCTGATGTCCTGATCATAGGTTCATTTGGAGATATCTCTCAGAACTTCAAGTTGCAAAGAAACGAGTGCCCAGTGATTATGAAGGTTCTGACATATGGATGATGAAGGAAATTAATATTATTGTTGAAAAGATGTTAACCAATCCATATTGTAATCGTGTGGTAGTTTTTTCTGAGCTTCCTGGAAATGAATGCCATTCCAAAGATTATTACTTGGATGTGATCAGAAGCATCCTTATTGATTGCAAACAAGATGGAGTACCATATTGTTATTAGTATAATGTATAGCTTTATGTATGGAGATGTTGTTATAAACTTGTAACATTCTTGAGAAAAAGATATAGGGGGAAACATATTCTGAGACCTGAGCATGAAGCAAGCTCTTAATGTAGATACATCATAATGCATATATAGACTTTAACTACTCACATATAAATGAGTATTTGACATCCATATCAGTTTGAAGACAATATACATGTAGATAACATGTATGCCATTCCTTTTTAGAGAGAGTTAGTGCAATTATGACATATAGTTTTCATTGAATTACATGTGCAAACATAAATATTACAAGTTCATATCCTCAAGTTTGCATCTACTGTAGGAGCTTGTTTGCTTGTTGAATTCGGGGAAATTCACTGAAAATTATAACATCTGGTGAATTTATAGAAGTATTTTGTGGTTATTTCTTTAAAATGATTACTTTATTAAATTTATTTTAGAAATTAGATTATGAAGTTTGTGTTATATAGTAACATAATCTAGTGTAGATCACTAATAATTAGCAGATATAATTCACACTTTAATAACTTTTCTTATTACAATCTGGTACAATGCGGTCATGGAGAAAAGAATACTGGAAACTGGTGTTTTAAAGATGGTTGTCATTACCTTTCAGATATCTTTGGTCTTTATATGGATTGCTTTAGTGGGAAAAACACTTATATAATGTGTGATTGCAGCTACTCTGGAAATTGGATCAATGAATGATCATCAAAACTAGATGATCTTGGTATCCCATCTTGTGGACACCATACCAGACAAACAAACAATATTGGTTGATGTATGGTGCTCATGTAAAGCAGATGAGGAAAGCTACAGGATTGTGTTACGTTACTGAGCTAACATATTTGATGAACACAGAAAGCTGGTTGTAAATGACAGTAACTGTAAACTCTCATCGGGACAAACTACAAAATCTGGAAACTTTAGACGCATTTACTGTGGCAAGACTGCTACTGAACCATGTGAAGTCAATTCTACATGTACGTGGAAGATCGACCCTACTCCATCTGGTGTGCTTAATTCGTCGTAGTAATGACAAAATCAAACAAACCTGGCATTACATACAGGTTGATGAAGATCAATTAGAAGCATTCAAAACATGTGTAAGTGCAGGGAACATTAAAATTATATAATTATGGGACTATTCTGTTCTCTGGATGGGGACCAGATCCTCCAGAATCCATAAAACATGAAGTGGATATTCAGTTTTTTCATCAATTATTGATTTAGAGTATTGTTTTACATTAATTTCATTGTCATATTATTTTGTGTAATTAACAATTAATAGACATTAAATTTTTAACAAAAGTGAAAATGTATTATGTGAGTGTATTTGGTGACCAATTATTATTATTAATCAGAATAGTGCGGTAATTTTTTTCATTTCACACTTCCACTACACTACACTGTTAATAGATGCATTAAAACACTGAGACAAACTGTATATGATAAGGACTTCAAATTATAAGTGGTTTTGTTACTTGTTTAACAGCTCTTGTGTTACCAGTAATTCTCTATGAGTTTAATCATTTGCATTATAGTTTCACTAGTTGTAACTTGGACTGACTGAATATGCTGTTACATTTAATTGTGGATTTCAAACTGAATGCATTATGAATGATATCCTTTGCCTTGTCCTGTGCTGTTCAATTGTATTTGTTCTCCAAACTGCCAAAATTGGCTGTTCAGGCACAGATCATCAACAGAACTAAATTGCACCACAGAAACATTTTACTTTAGAAAGATCCAACAAAAACAAATTTCTAAACACAAATAATTAAACAGTTAATTGAATGAGTTTACATAGATGTTGATTTCACCTATGTATATCATACATTCATAGTGAACCATGTCAGCCTATAACAATTCAATTACCCTGATTCATTTACAAATATTAATATAGTAATAATTGGTCAGTAACATTATGATTGTCAATATCAAAATTAAAAAAAAATTATTGAAAATCACACTGCACTCATTCCAATGTCAACCACTTTAGTCCCACATCCACCTACAAACTATTATGCCATTGTGCCAGGCAACACAGGTTTGCTAGGCACTGCCACGAGCATGTGGCATAACAGAAATACTAAAGTTTTGTTTTATGAGCCTTATACTTGAATATGTTGTTACTAATCTCGGGGTAACCATCTTCCTCCCCATTATGCCGCCAACAAAGAAAGAGCTGACGTTGATTGTTACAGCAGCTGGTGAAGCAATAGGACAGTGAATAGACTTCCAAGTTTGGCGCATAAAACCGGAGTAACAAGTCGATTACTCCATTGATACAAAAAAGTCAATGAACAATGATAACTGGTAGCCCCTGATCGTCACCTCCTTATTGACTCCACCCACTACATATACTTCACCAGCATTGACGACAGCAACTGGAGATGTTAGTGGAGTTGGTAAACTGGATGCTGTAACCACTGAGATTTGTACTGTCATATATCTCAACATAATCTAAAGGAGTCTTGACATTTGTGTATCTGATCCTCCTGCTACTACGAGATACGGATCAGATGCTACAACTGCAGGGAAAGCTCTAGCATAATAGCCATAGCTTGATATAGCTTGTTGCTCCATGCTTGATCCCGAAATATGATATCTAAAGCATATTTTTTTTAGAGCATTGCTTTTTTATCAGGCTTGACTCCACCGACAGCTAATAACTGTTTTGCCTGTAATTTGTACAAGTGTAAAAGTCTTCTATAGGGCAGGTTGGTACAAGAGTAGACCATGTATTTGAGGGTTGTGTTTATATATGTAGATCACAGTGCTTTTTAGGTCGAACTGATGTAGACTTTATCTCCAATAGATGTAACTATCGAACCCACGAGCAAAACAACAAGGAGCATTGCCAACTGTTTTCCCCAGTGAAAAGGGCCACTACTAGATCCACTTGATAATGGCTTGGTATAAGATCCTGTTTGGAAAAGTTCCTGATTATGAAGAGATGAGGTGTTACTAGTATCACTGTCCAGTGCTCGAACAGACTGTAATCTCTGGATTTCAGCATGCTGATGATATCAATTTAGCTCGAAGTGTTTTGTTTTCTTCTTCAACTGACTTTTAGTCTTTCAATTAAGGCAAATCAATGTCAGCAGACAATTGTTTGGTTGTTATGGACAACATTATGTACACTCTCTTCATTCAATCTTGCTTTTAAATTAAAAAGTTCTTGCTGGAGTTTGGTCACTTGACGACTTGCTTTCTCAAACTTTTGGTCAATTCCATTTCTACTGTTCTTCTGGTGTTGTTTGTTGAACGCTAGTCAATACAACTCACCTGTTTTTAAGTTCTCAAGCTGATCACACAGGTCATTCGCTGTTTGACGATCATTAGGTTTAGTCATTTCAAATGCTCGCTTAGTTATCGAAGTAGGATAATGATCAGGATTAATGAGATTGATATCATTAGCTCGTCGTTCCTTTTCTGTATTGGTACAAAAAATGTCTTCTCTCAAGTGTGATCAGTCTCCTTTGTGGTTGGAGGAAGAGGACTCGGACTATTTTTAGATAACAAATGAAGAGATTAACAGCCCATGAGAAGATGTCAAGTTTGGTAGTGTATTGGAATCACTTGCCTCTGGAGGCATAAAAACAGGAGTCCCTGTACAACTATTGAGATACTTAGTCATATTATATTGTGTTTGTAGGTCATGTAACTTAGCAACACCAAAGTCTGTGACCTTTGCTTTTAGATCCAGCTAGTAATAATACATTGTTACTGGATAAATCACGATGTATTATGTTCTTAGAGTGCAAATACGGGCAAGGCAAGTGCAACGTCATGCACTACATTGACCTCAACATGGTAGGGTATAGTCACATGTGACTCATGTGATCTGTTATGAAGTTCATTAAACTTCGTCCATGAGTTCTGTCAGTAGCACAGGGACACGCCCCTCTTCTTCTCCCAATCCGACATACACCAATAAACTGGACAATGTTAGGAATGAGATAGCGTGCGAAGAAGTTGACACTCCTCGTAAACTTTCTCAGGATGTCCTCAATGCCAGGATCTTGACACGTGGAAGAATAAAGAATTCAACAGTTTGGCAGCGCATGGTAGCTTTGTCACACTTCCCCTTTGCAGACGTAGCCATATGATCCTTGTCCTAAACGTTGTGTTATGGATTTCTATCCTCTCGAACGGAAAGGATGGCTCTGGAATAGCGAAAACAATAATCGGCCTTTCTTGAATAACTCATAATTATAGTTTTGTCTCCCCATGTGAGGCGGTAACTGCCCACTCGTTTGAGGATGAGACTTAATAATTGATATTATTTCCAAATTAATTTAACTGAATTAATATTCTTAAATATTTTTTTGTATTCTCTGTCATAGAGGCAAACAATACTATCTCCTACTTAAATACAATAAATAACAATAACTCTTGTCTACTTCATTTGCATAGTTTGAAACTTCTGTTCTAAAGACTGATTCTGAACTGGTGGTTTATGCTGAGATGAGACCCATATACAGGTACCCTGGTTCCTGTAACACCAGACGCAGACTGAGACGAGCTTGTTGGCAATCTACTAGCTGACATTGAGGCAGTATTAACAGTCAATGGTATGTTGGTATTCCCCAGGCATAAGCAGTGGGAAACCATCCTCCAAAGTATGAATATACTGGCATAATCTTTGGCCATTTTGTTCAAGTATGCTCCTGATCCACTAACAGTTGATGGGACATAATAGAGCTTTGCTGCTGTGTAGTTTGTGTGTTAGACGAACGCTGTTTTTGATGCTGTTGTTGTGAATACATTTGTTGTTGATATAATAGCATAGCTTGTTGTTGAAAAGCAGTCATTTGAGCTGCTTGTTGATATATTTTGTTGTTGAAGAGCTAGTGTGTCGGTGTTGTTGTGTTGTTTTATAGCAGCTTGTTGTTGTTGAATAGGTGTGGGTGTGGCTGCTGTCCTGTAACTGTGTGGTCAATGGATAAGTGTGCCCGCTGAATGATGTGTAGGCGGAGTATTAAATAAGATGTTTCCATAAGTTGTGAGGTATGCTTCCAGTAGGGAACAGATCTCTGGACCTCTGGGTGGTACTGGTCCGTGCCTGAAGCAGAAGTTGGAGTCCGGCCTGTTTGTAGATACCAAAGATGGATGACTAATAGGAGCTGAATAAAAAGAAAAAGCATATGTAATAACTTCATATATTAGATGCTGGCTTAAGTCAAAAAGCATATCAAGTATTTACTGTATTTGCAAATGGACTCATCTCCAACATTACTATAACTATAAGTACACAACTAATTGTTTCTAATATATAAAGAAGGAAGGACTCAAGGTGGAAGGATAATCAAAATGTCTATTACTTTCCTTATAACTCTATGCAGCATCATAACAAGTGTTATATGTATTATATAATATATTTACAATATACATTAGTATACTGTAAGGGTATAAATATTCGTGGGGATTTAATTTCACTGTATTTGTGGGTTGTTGTTTATCATGAAATTTAACTTTTATTCCACCCATGGATAAATCATGCAAGGGATCCTGTCGGTTACTTCTTTCTCTTTTACACTGAAGTACTTCTCCGTCAACTGCCTTCCAGATTTTCTTGTATATATGGTAACCTCTCCACCGTGGATTAATAGGATTAGCTAGCCATATTTCGTGAAAATCACGCTTGGTGTTCACAACATGTGTCTGATACCACCCATTAATTAATACTTCACACCCACTAAACATGAAAGTTAATACCCACGAAATTTAAATAATAAAGCAAAAATTTTAAAAACACGAAAATTTAAACCCTCGAAAATTTGTACCCTTATGGTAATACATATGTGATATTATATATATATATATATATATTATATGTAAGAAGTGGTAATATCAATACCTGTACTTTGATTTGTTGAGAAATAGCCCTTGTAAAGATCCTCCTCCCCACAGCGAATAGGATGTAGTTGATGGTACTTTCTCCTGTTTTCTGAGGACCAAACCCAGAGGTGGAGGTAGAGTGCCTACCTAATAGTTATAGTATTATTATAATGACATGAAATGTTTGTATTTCAATAGAATTGTACACACAACATTGTGCTGTTTATTTGTGTATTATAAATGTAAAATCCCATGCATACTTCAAAATTATACTGATGTTATTATAAAATGAAACAATCCTGAAATAAGCATCATTGGTTGTCAACATGACATGCACTTTGTTGTCACACAAGTACATGTATATTGTATATATAAATGTCATAGTTACCTCTATTTTGATGAAGCAGGAGTTACTGTACGTAATTCAGGCCAGTCCTTAGTATCTTGCCCTATACCAGTCTTTGTTGGATGTTTGGTTTGGATTACTTTGTCCACGTGCAGTACTCTCGCTTAAAAACTGGTTAGGTGGGTACTGAAACAGGTTATACAAGTGTGTTGATTCAGTGAACTAGACAGTGATGAGGCTTGTATTGCATGACTTAGAGGAGACTGTATACTTGGAAAAACATAGTCTTAAAAACCATCCTCTAATGTTGATCGTAATGTCTCTCCTTTGCCATCAAGTGGGTGGGACTGTCTTTAACTTGTAGCTCTTCAAGACACTATTAGTTGTAGGACCATAATTTACATAGGAAGCAATGCTAAACGTTGTTTCTCATCGACTGGACCCCTCTGGCTTTGGTGGACTTGGTGGACCTATGGGATTGGGGGTGGGAGAGAGAGAGAGAGAGAGTATACATTTTTACAATATCCCACTTGTTTTTTTAAACTTTTCTGTTGAGGATACTAGCCATGCAGTGCTGCCTTCAGTGTTAGAATTATCCCAAGGTAATGAATAAAGTTCAAGTCCTTCATTACTTTTCTGATGAAAGGGGCTGACCTTGCCAACTCACGCCTAATGACCCAAATTCCCCACTGGATGTTGAACCAAGATCTTTAGAACTACATGTTTAAATAAAGACATAAACATTGTTAGTAGTAGCAGTACAAATGTATATTCTAATAATTATATTTATTCTAATAGTCCATCTGAATGTGTAAATTGTCCATTATACAGAAAATATGTACTCAAATTTATCACAACACTACACTGAGAAAAACTTGTTCTCAGATTCTTTGATGGTACTATTATTGCAACAAAGGATTGAATGTGGAAGTCTGGAGAGTTAGGAGATGCAAGTAAGACAATGTCTTAATTTACAGAGGGTCATAAATTCAATAAATTGAATATTCTACCTATATTACATAGCATAGTGATCTTAAGATTGTTTTCAACCACATGGCATTCATTAATTTGTATACATTTTATATCCATTGCATTATTTTAATATTAATATGGACCTTTCAAAGCCAGAATGATATTAAGTAAACTCGACATGCACTTCTCATGAATATAATACTGAACATTACAATGACAAGTACAATCTCATACAACTTATCATACATGTACGGCAAGCAGTATTGAACAAATTTGTTATTAATCCATTTCATATCTATATGTAGTGTGTATACAAATATCAAATGTAAATAATAGTATAATAATATAACATCATACCACAGTATAATAATATAACATCATACCACCAGTATAATAATATGACATCATACCACAGTATAATAATATAACATCACCTCTTACCACAGTATAATAATATAACATCATACCACAGTATAATAATATAACATCATACCACAGTGTAACTAATCTGACATCATACCCACAGTATAATAATATAACATCATACCAAAGTATATAACATGACATCATACAACAGTATAATAATATAACATCATAATACCACAGTATAATAATATGACATCATACCCCAGTAGAATAAATATGACATCATCACACATATATAACATGACATCATACCACAGTATAATAATATATACCTCATACCACAGTATCTACTATAGACATCATACCACAGTATAATAAGATGACATTTATAAAGCCACAGTATAATATATCAAACATTCATACCACAGTATTATAAATATAACTTATAATACCACAGTATTATAATATAACATTATACCACAGTATTAAATACGAACATTTATACTACAGTATTAATAATACAACTTATACCACAGTAATTATACATCCATCCTTCATATAAGTACTGCCGCATCAACAGGTAGCAAGTTCATTTCATTTTTCAATCTCATGAGCAGCATCACTCCACATATTGTAGCTGTTTACATATCATCTGTGTCTTCAGACCACATACCTATGAATCTACTCTGTTCCTCGATCTCTGTTACTGCAGCAGATCTGATAATGAACTTTTTGATGATTGTGATTAAAGGGGCTTAGGGCACTGTTCGAATCACTAAATGAAGGACACCAAATGTCCCCCCACAACTGTCTTTATCTAGCATCATTCGTCGATGTTACATCACTAGAATCTCCAGAGGTACATGAACTTCAAGTATGCATGCCCTTGCTTGCCCTCATGGACAAGATAATTTACTTCTCTTTACCGAGTACCTGTACTTCCTGTAGACAATGTTAAACTTTCTGCAGCTACTTAATGAACCATGGCTATCATTTTTTACCACCCTTGATCACTGCTTTCAGTTTCAAATTCTTCAGTTCCTTTGATAGTTGTTTGATTAACGGTTGAACGAGGTGTGGGAATGGCTCGTTGCAGGTGGTAAGGGGTGTGGTTTGTGGTGTGACTGATACTTTTGTTGGTTGCTCATAAGAGGGTGTGTTGTTTTCTTTACTACGAGACGTGAGATCTTATCCTGTTTTGAGCCCCTGAATTTTAAAAAAATAATTAAATCATTGAATTATCGTCATCATAAAAGTACTCTCGCATGAACATGTACATAATGTAATATAATCATTATTAAGTAGAAGTTATAACATGTTGATAAATCTTACCAGTTAGCACTTAGTGAAAGAGCAGACTCTGTTCCTAATAAATATTAATTAAGGATTTACTAATTAAAAATTTATTTACAAATCAAAATTAAATACAGAATTATGTACATGTACCATGTATGTGGTTATGTTACCTATCAAGATTAAATACAAATAATTTTTTAATTCTTATGATATTTTTCTGTTTGCTGTTAATTTTTAACAGTAATTAATAATAGTCCTTTAATTTAGACTAATTTGCATGTCTTAACATTGAGGTTTTCAGCAAATTAAGTCAGAAAAAGCTCTTTAAAACTAGCAAAATTCTTTATGCACATATTATAGTACATAATTACACTAAATTCTATTCTGTTTATGTGACATATACGAACTACAAGCCAACATTGTTCCTTAAAATGTATTCCTTTAATATCACCCACAGACACAGACACACACACAGACACACAGACACACACACAAACACAGACACAGACACACATACACACACATACACACACATACACACACACAACACACACAACCACTTTACAGTTACTTTACCTTGTTTACTACTATTGTTCAGTAGATTTATTATTTGATTGTTGTTTTGTTGTTTACTTTTTGTTTGATGTGTCCTGTAAATATAAATGGATGATCACAAGGACAATCCATTAAAATTCAATCATATCCATATCATTATTAAATGTACTCTTTGTGTGATTTGTCTTTAACAGGACATTTGTACAGCATTCGCGCTTCTAATGTAGCATCTCATAATTCACTGGATTTTACTGTAACAAATGACAATATATACATAATTATGTAATTGATATTATTACAAAAATACATTAATTACCAATTTACAAGCTTAAATGGCTAAATTAGTCCAAATATCATCATAGAAAATCCATGTACATTTACATTAAAACTAAAATTATTTTCCTGTAATTTCTGGCTTTTTATTACACTACTGGTTTGTACCACGAGACCTAAATCAGTAAATTTAAAAATCACTAAATTTAAAAGACTCAAATAATATTAGTGTTAAAAATGTACAGTAATTGAAAAACTGTTCCACATAATGTCTTTATAATGTATAGTAACAATAAATCACTTAACCTTTTTGTACTCATTCAAGACTCAATCACTTTCTGTATTGAAATCGTATCATACAATGTTATGTACACCACCCAGTGTACGTGTATACTAGAATTGTATGAGAAGGATTAGCCAATCCTTTCTTCTCGATGAACTATATTATCTAGTATAAATGTACTTCCCTTGCTGCACTATCTTCTTTATTAAAACTAGCCCTCCTCTTCACCAAGTTCAGAAGATACTACAATCCTACAAGAGAAATACATTTTAGTGTCATAATAGTATAGTGTATTGTAATAAATAAATAAAATTATAATAGTTAGACGTGCTGCTTTCTAAGATAAATGTATTCTAAATAATATTTTATTGTCCACTATGTATAAAACTATTATGTTTGTCATATTTGTGACTGATTTGCATAAGGGACCTACTACTGGCAAAACTTTGTGGACCTGTTTTGTGACAAAGGACTATTGATAAAACCTATTAAAAACAATTTTAGTATATATGTTTCATATCATATCACTATCCTAGGTATACAAAATTGTTTTTTTGAGGTGTTTCAAACAGTGATCTTTACAAATCAGGACACACAATGTTTTGACAAAAGCAGTCCCTTATTACAATCAGGTCATAATTTGTAACACACATATAATATATAGTCCATGTATATAGTATATTAAAAAAAAAAAGATAAATAACTAAATTAATGTTGTTATACAACATACTGGTTTAGCACATTGCACTCCTCTGAGAAAGAATGAGCAGTATTACGTAGTCGTACCAAATGAAGCTGAGAGAGAGAGAGATAGAGAGAGAGATTAATTTAACATTACAAAGCTACTTACGTCAAATATCTTCCATCTATAAAGGCATTGTTGACAGCTTGAATACAGTTGGAAGCCATCTTCTGGTCGTTGGTAGGTGACATATGCACTAACGCTAGGCCCCTAGAAAAGTTGACATAATCATAATAATAAAATTTTACAGTCACACAATCTCATTAATAAATTCATTGGTTGCTATAGTGCATACCTATCATGTGACCATAACTATGTGTGTACCACCATGCGTAAAAATATTAAGGAAATTCTAGTAGAAAAACTTAGATTTTCTTCATGGCTGACTCAACAACATGCTCCAATAGTAACTGCAGACCACATCCTGTCTGCAACTGTGAAATCTAGTTGGTGTTATCATCCCACAAAGTTGCAACCTTCAGTCAACAGTATAATAATATCCAGCTTATATAAAATTAAGTGCTGTTTAACATCTTTGTTTTAATAAAGTAGTAGGTTACTACTTGACAACATTTTTGAATGGACTCTGGAGCCCACAAAGTTTTGCTTTGGTAGAACCCGAGATAATGCTTACATTTTTTTGGTTATTTCATTCTGTGGGACATGCATTAACTACATTCATAGCTCTACAAAGTCCAAGTATTTTGGAATGGATGATAATTGCATTGGTATCATTAATAATACAACACACTATCTACATAGATGTAGGATGCTGTTTGGACGTGTCCTTAATTAATATCATAACCCAATGATAATGTAGCAAAATTCAACATGGAAAAAAAAAAAAACTGGTTTCATTCCATTATGTTTGAATTTTTTCATATAGTTATATAGGTACATATATACATAAGTCAACCTATCTTACAGCAGGGCCCAATTCAAAAATTAGCATGTATAGAATAATAAAAGGTTCACTATATAGCTAAATTATATACTCCATTCTACAGTATTTGTGGGAGTGATTATTATCTATATTCATTGTGAACAGATGGCACAAATTAAAATCTATTATTAATTAATAATACTCTACTTGACCACATCAAAGAGTTTTATCTGGACTGTTGCAATTTTTTATAAGTTTCAGAATAATACAAAGAATAGTGACAAATTTAAATGACTCAATTGATATATATAATTGATATGACATTTAATGTCTAACTAACCTGTCCCATTATAGACAGTGTGATGATTGATGACTACTTTATAAATTTTACCAAATTTACCAAAAATTCCTTTTTTTCAATATCTATAGAAAACAAACATAATTGGTGTATTTCAATAATCAAATCACATACTCAGGTCAGCTAGGTCGTGGTGACAACCCCAAAACAAATACCAAGTTTTTCTAACAACTCTAATGATCAAGACTATATATAAATGTTTGTAAAGTTTAGCAATAACAAAATTGTAAAGGTTAGTATTCAATTGAGATAATTTTATTTATAACTTTAATATATCTCTTTACTCTTTAAGACAGTAGAGCTCTTTTGTTCCTCAAACAAAAATACTAGTTAATACAATAGAGGTTTGAATTGATCAATTGTAAGTATTACTAATACATACATCTTTTAAAGTGACTGTGTCTAGTATTGAAATGAATTTGATGTACATATATTGTATTATAATTATCATGGTAAAGCAAAAATATCCAGACTATAAATATACATGTACAATTTGGAAAGAATTAATGAAAACTCAAATCATATATAAACAACATGACAATAATAAGACCATTTGATACATATAGAATGTTAACAATATTGTGACACACACACACACACCACACCATATTGTATGTATATATGGACCTGATTTGCAACAAGGGAGTACTTCTGGCAAAACATTTGTGACCAGATAGGTTGAAAAGGACCACGTTAAAACATTTAAAAAACACTTTTGTTTACATTACAGTTGCTATATATGCCACAACTATTTATGGTAACTGTATGTATACCAAAATTGTTTTTAAAGTGTTTAACGTGGTCACTTTTCATAAATAAGGTCACACACACACACATTATATAATATGTGACTAAATTCACAAAAACCACAAACATATTGACTTGGAAAATTTCAAAACAAGTGGTTGTGTCTATGTGGTTTCTGTGCAGCCATTTAATAAAAGGATGTTTTACTGATCTCATTATCCAGAAGACCTATATATAAAGTATTTGGATACCATATTTGGTAAACATACTGCACAAAATGACTGTGGCAGCAACCACATATACATAACCATTCATTCATAATTTTTCAGTAATACATGTCTGTTTTTCCCAAATTAAGTCAAATATATACAATATTATATAAACAATATTAATAACATGATACAGACACATACATACATATATTAGACTTATATATGTTATATAAATATATGTACATCTGATAGACAATTACCGGACTTCTCTGATAAGTTTTTTCTACTCTCAACAATTTTCTGTTTTTCTGCATTGGTTTTTTCTTTCTACTTTTCTCTTTTAGCTTAGCAATTCTACAAGTAATACATATACACAGTAATTAACTAAATAATTCAGCATAAATAATTTTGTTTAAAACAAACACTACTAATGGAATTGAAAACTAACTCAAACAACAACAACACACCAACAAAAACACTGTATTAAATAAATCATCTATTAAATATATTATAGTGATACTAACTAAAAGGATTTCTTGTGTATTACTCTCATGTTCTTTGTAATGGTATCCCATACTAATTTGTGGTTAAGGGAATTCTCAAGTATTGACAATTATCTCATCAGGTACAGTTAATTTTATAAATAATAAATCACAGTCACCTTTTGGTTCATGACAAACTTCTTTTACTAACTAAAGACAGTGGAAGGATGGTATTGGGTCTATAAAGTTAATGTATTAACAGTAATGTATACAAGAGCAAACCAATAAGATCACTCT
>NW_024533396.1:0-20000 GCF_016097555.1 Gigantopelta aegis
TAAACTGAATGCATGTATACATTATACTTCTAGTTGGCTTCATCCAGTATTTGTACACTAACTGAATACAAACTGAATGTGTACATTATACTGTAATAGACTGCAAAATAGTTCTGCATTACTGGTATATGTTAAAACCAAATAACATAGATTTGTGCATTGAGATATCATATATTTGGGAGCTTTGTAGCAAGTAGAATTATGAACATTTTACCACATTGAATGTGTATAGGGGTAAATGACACTACATTTACAAGTAACAATGTATAATATTCATATATCTGTACATGTAGATGTATATATATACATTCTATACCTACTTACAATTATAGTAGAAGTACTTTCTTGTATTGTAGGATTACACTCTTTATACTCTGCAAATACTTTTTCATTGCCTGTTCACAGAGATGGACTCCATCCGTTGACAGGAAAGATAAATCCTCTTTCCAAAAACCCCTATGATGCCAAAATTTTACGTTCTCCATAGCTTGTGTCTTTCCCTGTAGCAAAACATTTGTTTGTACCACCTGTTGATTGTAACCTGGGGGTGTTTTATTTACATTCCTCCAAAGTAATTGTCCAATCACAATGATAGTATGATCACTTTTATTGGATAAGTATTTTCCAAACTGAACTATATATGTAGACAGCAGCTGAGGTGTGACATCCAAATGTGTTAAATCATTTCCACCCAGTTGTATAAAAATTATGTCTGGAAACGTAGGACCGTAACAACAAGGCCGCCAACATTCAGGGTATGTTAAACAAACAAAGAAACTGGCATCTAAAAATTGTGCCGTTGTAAGAAATAGGTTAAAAGGTTACCTTTACAATTTGAACAATGGCTTGTTTCTCTCCCAGAATGTGAACAGCGCCCCCTGTCGGCTAATGTGTATACATTCCTGACTTTAAAGCTAATAAAATAGACAGTAATATGGATTAGTAACTCACCTGTAATACATTTGTGTAAAAAAAATCAATGAAAAGTGCGAAATTGAAATACTTACATAGAACAATACTTCCCCATGACACGATTATTGAAATCCTCGCGGAAAGGTGAAGGTTAGATGTCGCAGTGATGACGAGAACACAAATTTCCCACAATGCAATATTCAACATGGCTTCGGTGAGTACACGTTTTTGGGATGCAGTCGATTCGTCCACTGGACAATTTGTCCACAGACGATTCGTCCACTGAAAATTCGTCCACTAAGGAACTCGAGACGATTCGTCCACTACAAAAAAAATCAGTTCCGGACGATTCGGCCACTGGGTTTTTATTTCCCCAGTACATTTCCATGGGTGAAAGTTTTCCGGCATATGCCGGATTTTCCGATTTTTCTGGGTCTCTAAGGGTCGTTTTTCCAAATCGTGTAAATCCGTTGAGATTTTCATAGGGGGGTGGGTAGGGGTTATGACCCAACTTCTCCGATTGTTGATAGATGATTACTCCAAAGTTCAACAAAAAGTTCGATTCTACAACCTAGTTTTAGCAATGATTCAATCCGAGAAAGTTCCCCGACCTAGCAGATGCACATTTCAGTAAGTGCGCGTTTTTTTTTTTTTGGTTTTTTTTGTTTTTTTTTTACGGAGATCGCCGATCCTTTTTCGATTTGACTCAATGCGATCACCAGTCAACGGAAACACAAAATCGCAGTGCGTGAAACGAGATCCGGAAAGTTGAATCAAGTCGCGTCTAAAACAACACGCTTTGTTTGAATGACATTTGTTGTTTTGTTGAATTGTTTTTTAATGTACATTTCATTATATTGGAATTGAAGACAACGAGTTTTTATTTTATTTCGAGGTTATTAGGCATATGGGGATAACATGTGACGAGGGAGGGTACAGTGGATATAATTTACGCCATTGAAGGAGAACATGACATGGGGGGGGGGGGGGGGGGATAAAATCTTCCGACGCGGAGGCTTGCATTATCTATTTACCACATCGTGACATGCGAGATAATGTACGAGTGAGTGGACGAATCGTCAGTTGACGAATCGTCCGGGGCATGATAATGAATACAAACAGTTAATAAACAAATGGATATTAATGTTGAATTCTAACTCTATTTTACTTTTTTGGTCATAGTATACCACAAAATAATGTTAAGAAACGATTACAATGTCAAAGAAATAACTATGAATATGTATGAAAAAAAATTAGTCATCGAGTGAACCAATCGTCCGTGGACGAATTGTCCAGTGGACGAACCGTATGGAAAGCACGTTTTTAATGTTATTTATTTTTTAATATTGACGTTTTGCATTAATTACCAACGACTTTCCATTTGTTTCCTACAAGTCAGTAGTATTACAAATTTTTTATTCGTTAAACTAAGCGATACGAATGGACACATTTTAAAAGAAACAAGTAGAAATGATGCCGATAACAATTCCAAGATTTCATAATAATGTTCTTTTTTTTCTTCTTTTTTTTCAACTTCAACAACTTTTTGATCTTGTCTCTTTTCAATTGCCTTCGGCTTGGCACGCCTTTTGATCGTTCTAGCATTTAGGGTTAGGGTAACTTGTACTTATAGCTATAGAGATCTATAGATGTTGGAAAGATCGGAACTTTGACCATTAGTCAACTCGCCCCAACCCAAGCATTATACTCATAATACTGTAATGGTGCAATTTTATGGGTATCTGGTCGTTCCGGCCGGTTGCTAGTCACTTCGTACCTTGGTCCTTTCGTACCATATTCATTTCGTAGCTTGGTTCTTTTGTACCATAGTCATTTCGTACCTAATATGGTCCTTTCGTACCATTGCACAATTGAAAGTCATATCGTACCCAATCTTTTTAGGTATATAAGATGCAAACACCACCTGCAACTGACTTTATAAATCATTAAATATTTAATTTTGTCCCTAAAAAAAGATCAAGTCATTTCGTACCATACACTGAAACAAATTTGTTGTTAATTTAAGGGTGTTTCTGATCAGCAAAAACAAAAAACATATTGTCATTGTGTATAAGTAATAAACATGAGCAATTGGCTGATTTGGTAATCGATAGGGTAGTCAATGTTTTCAGTGGTTGTTATTGTTTATTTCTTAAACAAATAAGATAATAAGTAATAATAAGTAATATTCGACCATTTCAGCTGGTAATTGAAAAAAATTTGTTCATATTTATTTATTTATTTTTTATTATTGGCATATTTATTAATTATGAATGTAAAAAAGCACACTTTGGTCAATTGGAGCCAATTTCAGAAAACATCGAAGTTGGCCGTTAGTAGTACATACCAAATACGGCTCTTGTCAGGTAAAATGGAAACAACAGTTGACAGGTGTTATGGTAAATCAATAACGATATGCTGCACAATGATGTGTTCTGATTTTCAAACTGTCAAAGTAAATTTAAAAAACAAAACAAAAAAACACTGCTTTTATGCTATGGTCGATTCGTTTTTTATATACTGGTATGAAATGACTATGGTATGGAAAGACTTCTCACAATGGTACGAAATAACTAAGGTACGAAATGACTTTTTGCAATGGTACGAAATGACTAGGGTACGAAATGACCAGGCAGCATGGTATTTACATGTGCTCTACGTCACAAAAAGGTTACGTGATGCGCTTCAAATGCATGACAAGTCGAAGGGAATCCGCCGTCTAAAAATACTTTATTTGACGGTTGAAGGGAAACATAAATTGATACGTACGAAAAAATATTTGGCAAAAATGCATATTGAGCTATTACGAACATCTGGGGGACCAAAAACGCGTTGGATATACAGATATAGATATTCTGGACAAGGAAATGTAAGTAAATTGTCATTCTAAGAATTAAAAAAGGTTTTATTAGCCGGAAACGTTATAGCATTGCAACAAAGTCAGGAATGTCCCTTTAAGAATTACTGGAACGCGTTTGATTGACTTGTTCCAGTAAAATTATAGGACTGCTAATATTCTGTAACTATTCCTACAGAATCATGCTGAATATGTTCAACACAAATCTATTTATCTGCAATAAATGTTATTTATGTACAATATAGGTCTTCTTTTTGTCGTTAACACGCCGCACGGTGCTTGCTTATTAGTTTAATTTCCTCGTGCTACGCTGAAAAGAAGCTTGCGACGAACCTTTTAAAAATCTAATTCAAAACTGATTATCGCGTGTTTGTCAGAAATTAGTCACGCAATGACGCATTAAATTCGCTCATTAAGTTCAATAATGAGCATTATGTAGAACTATATCTGGTTAAAAAAATAAATGACTCCATTACTTCAACTAATTCTCATTCTATTACAGAACATATTGAATAACCTATATTTAGTTATATTTAACATGTTGACAAGTGAACAAATTAAGATTTTCTTATACAAAGGAAACGGACATTACTAACGAACTACGGGAAACTAATGCGTTGTTCGACTTTAAATGAATCATGTTTGTCATTGTAACTGGGTTTTTTTAGCTACAATAACATGCGCATCAAATGCAATATGATTGGTTCATTGTCTACTATATAAAATAAACTACAATAGTCTTGTTTTTCGGGTTACCTTTGTCTGTAATAACTACTCTGGGGGATGTAGTAGGGAGCAACTGGAGTCAGACTAGTTATAAAATGAAGAGAGAATGAATCGAGCGTATATCGTCTTTATTGCGGAATCAGATGTGTGTGTCTACATTGCAATACATACGTTTTGACAAACAATTAGAAATATTACATTTGCAATGAAATGTAATAATAAATGCTTATTCATTGTAATAATAAGTAGTATGAATAGATAATAAGTAACATCTGTGTATATAAGGCATGTTACCATTTATACGTGCGTGTAACTAACGCATAAGGCGTGTAACCATTAACAAGTGACATCTGTGTATATAAGGCATGTTACTATTCATACGTGCGTGTAACTAACCCATAATGCGTGTAACCATTAACACATGTTATGTTCTAAGGTATGTGTTACATCATAGAAATATATAAACATGAATGTGAGATCGACATAAATAATAATTGCATAAAAATAAACATTGTACGAAATATATAGTTAAAATGACTTACCTAGTTATAAAATGAAGAGAGAATGAATCGAGCGTATATCGTCTTTATTGCGGAATCAGATGTGTTTGTCTGAAGCACATTTGCGTCTTGCGAGCTCGATTCATATGGTTACGTAAACGTCTTATTTCTTGATTAAAGGTTATATTGCTAATGGCGACATACTGTCTAGGTAAAGTTTTGTGTGTGTGTCGCCTATCAGTATAAACCCTTCATTTTGTTTAATTAATGTATAGTTGATTGGCGTACCTAGCTGCCGTCTTTAAGTTTATCCCTGTTAATTTGTTTACTGTATTCATTGCTGACTGACGTTGCTGGCGTAATTAGCCGCCGGTTGTTAATTGATAAGTCTTACTCTGTTTATTGCTGCACTGTATTGTCAGCGTTACGTGTTTTGTGCAGGTCTGCCTTGGGGTGGTAACTGACACTGTGATGTGGTTCCCATGTAGGTGTAGGATAACCCATCCATTTGGTTAGGTAGTGTTGAACACCTTGAATACGTTTCATTCTCATGAGCCGATCCACTGTATATGTTTGTGTTCCCGGTTGTGAAGTAGCTGGTTGAATGGGAGACTGGGCAGCTGGATGACTGCGAGACTGGGTAGCTGGTTGAATGCGAGACTGGGCAGCTGGATGACTGCGAGACTGGGTAGCTGGTTGAATGCGAGACTGGGCAGCTGGTTGAATGCGAGACTGGGCAGCTGGTTGAATGCGAGACTGGGTATCTGGTGGAATGCGAGACTGGGCAGCTGGTTGAATGCGAGACTGGGCAGCTGGATGACTGCGAGACTGGGCAGCTGGATGACTGCGAGACTGGGTAGCTGGTTGAATGCAAGACTGGGCAGCTGGATGACTGCGAGATTGGGCAGCTGGATGACTGCGAGACTGGGTAGCTGGTTGAATGCGAGACTGGGTATCTGGTGGAATGCGAGACTGGGCAGCTGGTTGAATGCGAGACTGGGCAGCTGGTTGATGGACTGTTGTATGATCCGTAGTAGGCAGTGTGCGAGCTCTTTGTTGCAATACACGTACATCTTGTGACTGATGTGATTGTGCAGGCTGTTGTGGAGCTGGTGCTGTACTGCTGGAGTAGAGATCAAGTTGAGAGTCTCTATCTCTGGTAGTGTCGGTTGTTGACTGTTGCTGTGCTGTTGGTTGTGACATCTGCGTTTCCTGAGAGTGATGTGTTTGTGTCGACTCTTGTGGGGTGGATGGCATTCTAGCGTGAAAATATTTGAGACGATTTGCATGCACCAGGGACGTGTGAGTCTTCTTGGACGCTGAGTGACAAAGCTTGTATGTATGATTAGGTCCTATTTGCGTGATGAAGTAAGGACCATCCCATTTTTGTGTCAGTTTTGGTGAGCGACCTATCATCTTGTCCAGTTTAAAAAGGAGTACTTGGTCACCAATGGAAAACGTAGGCTGTTGTGCTTTGAGATCTTGGCGATCTTTGTTGACAGTTTGGCTTGTGGCCATATTGTCTTTTGCAATAGCCTTGACTACCTTGAGATTATCAATGAGTGTCGTGATATGCATTTTAGCGTCTTTGCCTAAGCTGGGTTTGGGAAGAAGTGAGGTATCAAAGGGTAGGTGCATTTCTTTTCCAAAGAGAAGGTAATGTGGATAATATCCTGTTGACTGACATGGCGTATTTCGCATTGCCATCATGATACATGGAAGTAGGTCAGCCCAATTAGTCTGTTCTTTATTGACGTAAGATCTGAGAACTTGTTCAATGGTGCTGTTTCTTCGTTCACACATACCATTTGTTTGAGGATGATAGGAGGATGTATAATGATGCTTCACTTCAAACAGTTCGCAAATTGCATTTACCAGGAGGGAGGTGAATTGACGTCCTCGATCTGTGATGAGAGTGCGTGGCGCACCATATCGTGTAAATACCTCGTTGAAGAGAACTTTGCCTATTTCCGTTGCTTCTTGTGTACGCAGTGGAAAAGCTTCTGTCCAGCGGGTAAATGAGTCAACTACAAGAAGTATGTACTTGTATCCTTCTTTGGTTGCTGGTAAGGGCCCGAGGATGTCAATGTGAAGATGAGAGAATGTATCTTCAATAGGCATAGGAACCATGGGAGCAGGTTTTGCATGCGTGTTGCGTTTTGACTTTTGACACTCTTCACAGGAATGGATGTAGTTTTCTATGTCTTGGTACATACCTGGCCAGAAATACTTGTTAAGAATCGCTTGTCGAGTGGCATCTCTTCCAAAATGGCACCCTCCTACTTTAGAATCATGATAGGCAAAGAGAAGATATTTTCTGTCCTGTAGTGGAACTACCAGTTGTCGTACCATAGGTGGGCGGTTGTGTTTCTGTCCTCTATGTTTGGGTAGATAGAAGTGATACAAGATGTCATTTAGGACATCATATTCTTGTGCTCGCCCTTGAAGACCTTTTATCTGTGACTCTGTGTAGTTAGGTGGCATTTCATTCTTGTCCAGATTTGTGTCTATTAGTACAGCAAATGCATCTATCGGAACTGTTTCGTGATTGTAGTGGAAATCAACAGAAAGCTGAATTGGCTCCTCTGAGGGTGAATTCAATGTTTGTGTTTGCGTCGTAGGTATTTGTTGTAAATGTTGTGGTGTATCAGTGTCAGTTGTACACACAGAGGCTTCTATTTCATGTGATTCTGCTAGCTGGGCTGAAGTTGGTTCTTCAAGCTGGATGTTCCTTAGATCTAATGAAGGGATGTCATCTGTAACTGGCAGTGTCGTTTGTTCCTTATACTGGATTCTAGATAAGGCATCGGCATTTTTGTTGGCGGTCCCTGCACGGTGAATAATGTCGAAATCATACTCCTGTAGCACGAGTGACCATCTGGTAATGTTTAGACCATAATTGCTGCCTTAATGAACCAGTGAGATTATGTTATCGGAGATACTTACGTAACATTTTCAGTGCAAGAAACATAACACTATCGGAGACTCACTGAACATAGACGTATTAAAAATGTGCCATGGTAACTGTCGATTACCAGCATTAGTGAAACTAATTTATTACTATGTCCAATATCATTAACTCTTTTTTTTTTTACTATGTGCTCAACTGGATTACTTCCCCTTGTTTGATAATTTGATTTTCGCCGATACAAGTTTATGTAATGTATTGGACAGACATACATAAATATATTTTATTTGAGCCTCATCTTATGCACATCATAATAAAATATACAATATAAACAACATTATTTACATGGATTATGAGGTGCATGCTCCTTAATGAACCAGCTCTTAATCGGTTCGTTATATATTTAACAATGTATGGATACAGTTACTGGAGCGTTGTGGCATTTATAGTTGTGATGGGCCTTGTCTTATGCCGTATACTTGAAGTTTTTGGCCGATTTTGACTTCTGCTTATTAAGCATGGAACTTTACAAGGAAAGTGAAATGATGGTTTCTTGCAAAATATCGTTCAGCTTCAAGCTGGTTTTAAAACTTGTTTATATTTTAATCGATTAGTATTTTCCTGTCCTGTCATGTCTGCTTATTCTAGTGCTAATCGTTCTTATAATTGCTGGAATTCAACCCAGTCGCAACTTCCGAAACACATTTATAACGACAGTGAGTAATCCATCTAATCGTCAGCAAGATAGTTCAACACGCCGTCTGGTGTTTGTTTCTATGCTGGCGCGTGTCACCTTGCTACCAGTGTCATAATCGGAGGCTGACCAAAGTTTATTAATTGTATTCCATGTATATTTGAAAGCGTTGTCATTAAGCAACATGTTTCGCCTTTCTTATCTAAAACCCATGTACGGCCCTAGCGTTTGTAGTTAACTTGTGCGTCACAGACAAGTCAGGTTCAGGTTATTGTGTACCTCATTGGATGGCATGGCATTGGCGACCTGGTCATCACCTACGAGGAAATATATATACATTCACTCACACACACACACACACTCGCTATCAAATATACGTACATATGCATACACAAACACACGCTCTCTCTCTCTCTCTCTCTCTCTCTCTCTCTCTCTCTCTCTCTCTCTCTCTCTCTCTCTCTCTCTCTCTCTCTCTCTCTCTCTCTCTCTCTCTCTCTCTCTCTCTCTCTCTCTCTCTCTCTCTCTCTCTCTCACTCACTCACACACGTTCACACATACATACTTTGTCAACGCATAGGAAGAAAAGTGTTTTTTGTACAGTGTTGCTGAATGACCATGTTTGTTAATGTTCCTGGGATGGGACAGCATGTCCAAATGGACCCTAAATCAAATTTAACGCACGTTGTAGCACGTTGTGTGGCAATTACAGGAAATCAGAGTGAAATGGTCAAATTTTGGCGAATGCACGTGAAACTCGGGGAAAAAATTGCGGTAGTGATGGGTATTTAATGCTGCAATGCTCGCAATGATGCCTCATTTCCATTTCGACGTAGACGAGTTACAAGATGCCAAGACTATGCCAGCCGATTCGAAACACTGCAATAGGCCGCCTCCAGTTAGGTGAATCGCAGTCAGCAGTCGCACGTCACATGAACGTCCGTCAGAACACCATTTCACGACTCTTTGACAGGTACCAGCAGTTTCAATCAGCTGAAGACCGGCCCAAAAGTGGAATACCTCGGATAACAACAGCAGGACAAGATCGCTACATCCGGGTTGTTCTGCACTTGCATCACCGAACAGCCACAGCAACGAACACTGCTGGACGCATACCTGGTTTGAGAAGGGTGTCTGCACAAACCATTCGGAACCGCTTCCAGAAGCTGGTTTACGGGCTAGGAGACCATATGTTGGCCCCGTCCTGCGACGTCAACATCGACATTTACGTCTTCGCTGGTGCACGAATGTATAGGGGTGGAACTTGGGAAACTGGCGGCGAGTATGGTTCAGCGACGAGTCACGTTTCCTTCTACAGCGACGTGATGGACGACAACGTGTTTACATACGCCGCACTGAACGTTTGGCCACCAACTGCATCCCCCAAGTTGACAGATTCGGTTGAGGGAGTGTCATGATGTGGGGAGCCATATCATACACAGGCAGAAGTGAACTTGTGTTCGTACACTACCGGGATGAAATTCTTTGCCGTCACATGCTTCCCATTTTGGTCTCTTTCAGCAGGACAATGCCAGGCCGCATACGGCACGTGTAACAATGGGTTTTCTACAGAATGAGAACATTAATGTGCTGCCATGGCCATCAAGATTGCCAGATCTCAACCCCATTGAACATCTATGGGACGAAGTGGACAGGCGTGTACGCCAGCGTGACCCTGAGACTCAGACGCTTCCGCAACTGTCACATGCACTGCAGGAGGAATGGGCTAGGATTCTACGTGTCCGGATTCAGAGACTCATTCAGTCTATGTCATGGAGATGTCGCGCAGTGATTGCTGCTGCTGGTGGCCAAACAATGTACTGATTTGAGCGCCCTCGTGCGACTCTGTTTGGTGATGAAAACGCCTCCACTGCCCTCAGTCCATAGCAAAAACATTGTCACATACTCATGTCAAATTTTACTTTGATACCTTAGCTACGATTATTTCGTGGAACGGAAGAAGTTTGTTTTGTTTAACGACACCACTAGAACACAATGATTTATTAACCATCGGCTATGTCAAACATTTGTTCATTTTGACATATAGTCTTTGAGAGGAAACCCGCTACATTTCTCCATAGTAGCAAGGGGTCGTTTATATGCATCATCCCACAGATAGGATAACACATAAAACGGCCTTTGATATACCAGTCATGGTGCGCTGGCTGGTACAAGAAATAGCTCAATGTGCCCACCGACGGAGATCGATCTCAAACCGAACGCGCATCAAGCGAGCGCTTTACCACTGGACTACGTCCCGCCCTTCGTGGAACGGGGCCCTGGTCGTAACCTAGAAGCAGCTAGTCGTGTCTTTATTTAGTTATGAAACGTATATGTGATATTACTGTGTGTTATCAAAACTAACGAATGATGTCCCCACAAACAGGTGTGTAAGAATATATATTATGTTTTAAAGGGACATTCCGGACTTTGCTGCATTGTCAGATGTTTCCGACTAATAAAATATTTCTACGATTAAACTTAAATATTAAATATATTTTCTTGTTTAGAATATCAGTGTCTGTATATTCAATGTGTTTCCGGTCGTCTTAATATTTGTAAGAAGCCCAAACTGGATTTGTCTTTAAAAAATGTGTATGTACGAAAAACAGATATTTTAAAAAATAAAATGAAATTTAACCTAGTACAAAGATTAGAATGACCAGAAACACGTTTAATATACAGCCAGTAATATTTTATGCAGAAACATATATTTGATATGTAATTACATTCTTTAAAAAGTCTCTGTTAGTCGATAACATCTTAAAAATTGCAGCAAACTCAGGAATGTCCCTTTAATAAGTGTATTACAATAATAACAGGCCCGTACCCTCCGGGGGGCAGGGGGGCAGTTGCCCCCTGAGAATCTCACCTTTTTCTTGCACCAGAAAATGGCATACACATCTAAGAGTTTCATTTGTTAATAAAAAGTAGTCCCCCCCCCCCCCCTCGGAATTTGATCACGGTACAGCCCTGAATAATTAAATATCTATTAAGCCAATATATTATAGGTGCTGACATCGTCTATGTCAGTTGTCTATTATTCGATGTCTATTATCATTTAATACCCTATAACTTACCCATACTATCCATGTCATAAACCCATTTGATACTTACCATTATTAACTCGGTCAATAATATTTTGCTGTCAGTGGGTTGTTTGTTTACAGCCATCGAGACTTGTATACCTGAGCGTAACGTTTTGATGAGATTAAGTAAAGTGCGTGACGTCATATTACCGGTGAGGCGACTTGAGGACTTTGATTGACTAAATATCGAATTAAAATGTTATTCTAGAAGTGTTATAGGATAAACAGAATTCGCTACTCGTGTTGTTTTAATATGTAAATTTTCAACCTCGTCCAGTTAATCGATATTTGTCTTGGCAGAGACTCGACAAATACCGATTAACATAAACGGTTGATATTTTCCATATTAAAAAAAAAAAAATCGTGACGAATCATCAATGTATCGTACTTGTATGCATTTACTGCATTTAATTTCGCACACGTTGCGATGGAATGAAAACAAACATATTCGGTATTTACTGTTTTCGTTATATGTTCAGCCATTGTCTGATACAAAATAGAGAATTAAAGGGACACACCCTAGTTACGGCTAGTTGTTAATCATTACGGCGTTGTTTTTCGCTATTAAACCCATTTTTTCACAAATAAAATTGCACTTTACTTACCGTTTATTATTTAGAATACACATTTCCATTCACCTGAAGTGTTTTTTGGTAATCCTGGTAATCCTGGTTTGTGTAATACCACAAAATGCATGTTTCGTATTTCATAAAATGTCACGGGCCTCTGAGAAAAAACCGTTGAGCAGACACGGTCTAATCTATTTTTAGAGGGGATATTTCCATTTCAATGTCACAGACGTTGGTATACCACGTGACCGTTATCATTTTGGTTCGGTTTGTTTTCTCGTGCACGGTTCGCGCAATCAACAACCGATTTGTTGTTGTTCATTTGTGAGATTTTTCTTCACAGTTCGTAAACATTTTCAGTAACAATAGAAGTTCAGACAAGTAAGTTTCTCAATACAAAACGTTACAAACCCTTAAAACCAATAAGTTTACTAAGTCTTACGATATCTGGAGAGGGGATACAACCAGGACAGCACAGTTGGAACATGTCCAGGAGAGGTGAAAGGAACGCACCCAAAGTCTGTGAAATTTGTCGTGACGTAGGCATTGTTGTGCTTCGAGCGACATCTACCGGTGACATCAGAATACTAACTTTCAAAATTATTTCAAGCAATTGGGACATGGGGATTCCCATGGTATTTATCGATATAAAACCTGCTTTTTCACTCCATTTGATAAAAACGTGATCTAAGTGTGTTACAGGTTTGTAGATTAACCAAATTATAATTTATTTTCGTTGGATGGAACTAGGGTGTGCGGCTTTAAACATATTCAGTGTTTAAAAATGTCTTTATTTTTATTAACATCATTTCATGAAACCATATCAGGTGTAAAAAGGCTTTATGTTTTTGATGGCATGAACGTATTGTAATTGAGTCGGTGATCGCTGGAAAAACATTAAAATCGGTCCTTAAAGGGACATTCTTGAAGTTGCTGCAATGTTTAAGATGTTATCGACGTTTGACTGTTTGACGATTGCAATTATATATATATACAATAAAACAAAATCTGCATAAAATATCAAGTGTACACGGCTTGATGGTTTTGATGGCATGAACGTATTGTATTGAGTGAGTCGGTGATCGCTGGAAAACATTACAAATCGGTCCTTAAAGCGACATTTATGAGTTTTTGTAATTTTTAAGATGTTATCGACTAACAGAGACGTTTTAACGATTGCAATTACATATCAAATATATTTTTCTACATACAATATTAGTGGTTCTATATTAAACGTGTTTGTGATCGTTGTAATATATGTTCTAGGCACATTTCATGTTATTTCCTAAAATATTTTGTTTTTCATACGTATGAAACTAATTAAAGACAATGTCCCTTTAAGGAGGAATTAAAATTCAAAATTAACCGAATATTCTTTGTTGTAATTGTCCCATTAACATTCGGACCTTGTCCCCAAGAAGCAAGGGACGAATGTGGGTAGTGCTTGTCAAACGTTTACTCCACAGTCTCCAAGAAGCAAGGGAC
The DNA here is from genome assembly GCF_016097555.1 of Gigantopelta aegis. NCBI lineage: Eukaryota > Metazoa > Mollusca > Gastropoda > Neomphalida > Peltospiridae > Gigantopelta > Gigantopelta aegis. Next base: position 13,741 of record NW_024533396.1, read on the forward strand.
GAATGTGGGTAGTGCTTGTCAAACGTTTACTCCACAGTCTCCAAGAAGGAAGGGACGAATGTGGGTAGTGCTTGTCAAACGTTTACTCCACAGTCCCCAAGAAGCAAAGCACGAATGTGGGTAGTGCTTGTCAAACGTTTACTCCACAGTCCCCAAGAAGCAAGGGACGAATGTGGGTAGTGCTTGTCAAACGTTTACTCCACAGTCCCCAAGAAGCAAGGGACGAATGTGGGTAGTGCTTGTCAAACGTTTACTCCACAGTCTCCAAGAAGCAAGGGACGAATGTGGGTAGTGCTTGTCAAACGTTTACTCCACAGTCCCCAAGAAGCAAGGCACGAATGTGGGTAGTCTTGTCAAACGTTTACTCCACAGTCCCCAAGAAGCAAGGGACGAATGTGGGTAGTGCTTGTCAAACGTTTATTCCACAGTCCCCAAGAAGCAAGGCACGAATGTGGGTAGTGCTTGTCAAACGTTTACTCCACAGTCCCCAAGAAGCAAGGCACGAATGTGGGTAGTGCTTGTCAAACGTTTACTCCACAATCTCCAAGAAGCAAGGCACGAATGTGGTTAGTGCTTGTCAAACGTTTACTCCACAGGCTCCAAGAAGCAAGACACGAATGTGGGTAGTGCTTGTCAAACGTTTACTCCACAGTCTCAAAGAAACAAGGCACGAATGTGGGTAGTGCTTGTCAAACGTTTACTCCACAGGCTCCAAGAAGCAAGGGACGAATGTGGGTAGTGCTTGTCAAACGTTTACTCCACAGTCTCAAAGAAGCAAGGCACGAATGTGGGTAGTGCTTGTCAAACGTTTACTCCACAGTCTCCTAGACCACCCCCCCCCCCCCCCAAAAAAAAAAAATCACCCAAAAACAGACAAACCCAAACAACAAAAAATACCCACAACAACAACAAAAACACGTAGACCCCACGTGTATCATCGGTTACGTTTAACGAATGGATGAATGAATGTTTAATGGCACCAGAGCAAAGAAAAAAAAAGTAAAAACAAAACAAGAAAAAAAACAAAAAACATCGGGTACTGGGTGTCAGAAAAGGTAAGTAGATGAAAACATTTTGCGAGACATTATGTTACAGTATGTGATATTCGGATTGTTGAGGAAGCAAAGGAGAAGAAGAAATATAAGAAGCAGAAGTAGTAGTAGGAGTATAAGAAGAAGTAGTAGGAGTATAAGAAGTAGTCGTAGGAGTATAAGAAGAAGTAGTAGGAGTATAAGAAGAAGTAGTAGGAGTATAAGAAGTCGTAGGTGTATAAGAAGTAGTAGTAGGAGTATAAGAAGTAGGAGTATAAGAAGAAGTAGTAGTAGGAGTATAAGAAGAAGTCGTAGGAGTATAAGAAGTAGTAGTAGGAGTATAAGAAGTAGTAGGAGTATAAGAAGAAGAAGTAGGAGTATAAGAAGTAGTAGGAGTATAAGAAGAAGTAGTAGGAGTATAAGAAGTAGTCGTAGGAGTATACGAAGAAGCAGAAGTAGTAGTAGAAGTATAAGAAGAAGTAGTAGTAGAAGTATAAGAAGTAGTAGTAGAAGTATAAGAAGAAGTAGTAGTAGAAGTATAAGAAGAAGTAGTAGTAGAAATATAAGAAGAAGTAGTAGTAGAAATATAAGAAGCAGAAGTAGTAGTAGAAATATAAGAAGAAGTAGTAGTAGAAATATAAGAAGAAGAAGTAGTAGTAGAAATATAAGAAGCAATAGTAGTAGTAGAAATATAAGAAGTAGTAGTAGAAATATAAGAAGCAGAAGTAGTAGTAGAAATATAAGAAGAAGTAGTAGTAGAAATATAACAAGAAGAAGTAGTAGTAGAAATATAAGAAGCAGAAGTAGTAGTAGAAATATAAGAAGCAGAAGTAGTAGGAGTATAAGAAGAAGTAGTAGTAGGAGTATAAGAAGAAGTAGTAGTAGGAGTATAAGAAGCAGAAGTAGTAGTAGAAGTATAAGAAGCAGAAGTAGTAGTAGAAATATAAGAAGCAGAAGTAGTAGGAGTATAAGAAGAAGTAGTAGTAGGAGTATAAGAAGCAGAAGTAGTAGTAGAAGTATAAGAAGCAGAAGTAGTAGTAGAAGTATAAGAAGCAGAAGTAGTAGGAGTATAAGAAGAAGTAGTAGTAGGAGTATAAGAAGTAGGAGTATAAGAAGTAGTAGTAGAAGTATACGAAGAAGTAGTAGGAGTATAAGAAGTAGTAGGAGTATAATAAGAAGTAGTAGTAGAAGTATAAGAAGTAGTAGTAGGAGTATAAGAAGAAGTAGTAGGAGTATAAAAAGTAGTAGGAGTATAATAAGAAGTAGTAGTAGGAGTATAAGAAGTAGTAGGAGTATACGAAGAAGTAGTAGGAGTATAAGAAGAAGTAGTAGGAGTATAAGAAGTAGTAGGAGTATAAGAAGAAGTAGTAGTAGGTGTATAAGAAGTAGTAGTAGAAGTATACGAAGAAGTAGTAGGAGTATAAGAAGTAGTAGGAGTATAATAAGAAGTAGTAGTAGAAGTATAAGAAGTAGTAGTAGAAGTATACGAAGAAGTAGTAGGAGTATAAGAAGTAGTAGGAGTATAATAAGAAGTAGTAGTAGGAGTATAAGAAGTAGTAGTAGGAGTATACGAAGAAGTAGTAGGAGTATACGAAGAAGTAGTAGGAGTATAAGAAGTAGTAGGAGTATAAGAAGAAGTAGTAGTAGGAGTATAAGAAGTAGTAGTAGGAGTATAAGAAGTAGTAGGAGTATAAGAAGAAGTAGTAGGAGTATACGAAGAAGCAGAAGTAGTAGTAGAAGTATAAGAAGAAGCAGAAGTAGTAGTAGAAATATAAGAAGAAGAAAACGAAGATGAAGAAGAATGAATGAATGAATGTTTAACGACATCCCAGTACGAAAAATACATCGGCTATTGGGTGTCAAACTATGGTAAATGCAAACAGTAAGTGATGATCAACATTAATATAAACAAAATCAACAGTTAAAGGGATATTCCTGAGTTTGCTGCATTGTAAGATGTTTCCTACTAATAAAATATTTCTACGATTAAACTTACATATTAAATATATTTTCTTGTTTAGAACATCAGTGTCTGTATATTCAATGTGTTTCTGGTCGTCTTAATATTTGTAAGAAGCGCAAACTGGATTTTGTCTTCAAATAATTTCGTACCTAGGAAAAAATAATATTTTAGGACATAAAATGAAATTTAACCTAGTACAAATATTAGAACGATCAGAAACACGTTTAATACACAGCCACTAATATTTTATGCAGACAAATATATTTGATATGTAATTACAATCGTTAAAAAGTCTCTGTTAGTCGATAACATCTTAAAACTTGCTGCAAACTCAGGAATGTCCCTTTATATTAAAACACAGTGTTAAAAAAACTGCAAAAAATACAAATATCACAGATAGATCAAATTAAAATGTAGAGTAAATGTCAGTATCGCGTACAAATTGTAATACAAATTCTGAATGGAATCGAAATGATTCCATCACATTTCTTTGTCCAAATATATTTTTTCGAGTTTCTTTTGAGATGAGGACAATCCGCCAAAATGTGGCGTACCGTCAGAATACACTGACAGTGCTCACACTGAGGTGGAGGATCCTTCTTCAACATAAATGAATGTGTCAAGTATGTATAACCGATTCGAGCACGACACAAGCCTATTTCATCCTTCCGGCACTGTCAATCGGAGGACTGCCACTGTGCCAAGACTGGCTTAATAGCATTAAGCTTGTTCGCAACCGCACCGTCCCAATCACGTTGCCAAGTTGAAAAGATAAATTGGTTCATACAATATTTAAAATTAGTATAAGGTACACCATCCCTCGCATGAGGCAAACCCAAAGCAGACTTAGCAGCTGAATGAAGGAATGGATGAATGAATGTATAACGACACCCCAGCACGGAAAATACATTGACTATTGGGTGTCAAACTATGGTAATGGGAAAAACAAAGTGATGATCAACATCAATATAAAAATTCAACAGTTAAATAAAAACACAGTGTAAAGGACTGTGTAAAAATAAAAATATCACAGATAAATAAAATTAAAATTTAGAATAAAAGTCCGTATCACGTAAAAATTGCAATACAAGTTCTGGATGGAATCGAAATGATGCCATCACATTTCTTTGTCCAAATATATCTTTTCGAGTTGCTGACAAATGCGTACACTCCACCAAAATGTGTCGCACAGTGAGAAGACATTGACAGTGCTCACACTGAGGTGGAGGATCTTTCTTCAAGATAAATGACTGGGTCAAGTAAGTATGACAGATGCAGGCACGACACAGTAATACCTCATCCTTCCAGCATTGTCTATAGGAGGACTGCCACTCTGCCAAGACTAGCTTGATAGCATGAAGCTTATTCGCAACCGCGCCGTCCCAATCACGTTGCCAAGTCGAAAAGATAAATTGGTTAATATTAAGTTTAAAATCAGTATAAGGTACACCAACACTGGCATGAGGCAAATCCAAAGCAGACTTGGAAGCAGAATCTGCCTTTTCATTACCCCTGATACCAACATGGCTGGGCACCCAACAAAATACAATATGTTTATTGGCAGTGGATAAAACGACACACTTTCGTATCACCATCCCGATTAAGGGATGGTCGAGCTTCATATTGCGTAAAGTTTGGAGGCACGAGAGTGAATCTGTGAAAATAATAAATATGGATGCATTAGAATAAGATGAAGAACAAGAAACAGAAGAAAAAGGTGAAACAGAAGAAGCATAAGAACAACAGCAACAACAATAACTACTACTACTACTACTACTACTACTACTACTACTACTACTACTACTACTACTCTACTACTATTATTATTATTATTATTATTATTATTATTATTATTATTATTATTATTAAAATTAAAATTAAAATAATAATTATAAATGAAAACGGAAGTGCGATTTTGCACAAAAATGAGAGTCGCTAACGGAAAGTTTGTTAAATTTCTAAAGAAACATACAATGGTTCATTATGTTACTGGCAAATAAGATGTATACTGTCACAATGTCTTAATGCATTACCTGCACGATTCATGTCTAAATTCTAACATTACGGGCAACTGGTTTCTGACTTAGAATAATTGAATCCCTGGACCGGTGTTTCCATTAACGTACATTCCCAAGCACCTGTTACATAGAATAAGAGGACATACATTTTGATACCCTTTAGTAATAAGAAAAACATTAACAATTGTAAAGTCATATATAATTTATATGTGAATACAAGTCGGTCATCCATATCTAACATAAGCTTCAAATGGTCACACAAACTTAATAATTCTTCCTCAGTGTTATGAAATCGAACAAAAAACAACAATAGATACTAAAACTCGGAATTTCCAGTTCAAACTTATGCATCGCATTCTGACAACCAGTACTTATGCTACAGTCACATATCCGTCGGGACCCGTACGAATTTTTCTACCTACGCCGGATTTCTACGCCGGGAAATCGGGGGTATCGCAGGGGTCTGCGGCACCCGTGTGTAGCAGTCGCATATTCAGCGGGGCTCGAGCGGTGTCCTTTGAAGTTATTTCGACTGCAATCGCGAGGTGCCCGTGTGTAAGCTGCAATAGTACCGCAGGATAATCCTACGGACGCCGCACGGCAATCGGACGGGAGCCGTAAGATACCCGTACGATTTTCACACATGACCTCAGATTACAGTTATCTTCCCATTTGAAAATTTCTCCGCGTAAGTAGTCTGATGTTTTAAACTAAAATTGTATCATTAATTGAATTGGAGATGGGTGAGCTTAACCTTTATTTTAAATACATTTTTAACAATTCACAAAATTTATATATAATTGTATATATTATTTTAATTTGAATTTTTAGTGTGGTGTTGTATGTTGTATGAAAAGGTGTGAATGAGTTCGGCTTGGGATGTGGGGGAAAATTTATCTAGTAGTAAAACTTCCTCGCGCTACTTGGCGTATATCTGTGTGTGTGTGTGTGTGTGTGTGTGTGTGTGTGTGTATTGGTGTTTCCCCCAGACTGGTCAGAGGGTCAGTGCTGGAATATAGGGACAGGGGCAAGGTGCTGATCAATAATGGCAAAGTTCCATTTCAGAATTCTCAAACACGAATTTTAATAAAATATACAAAAACGCGTGTATTTTGTCATTTATATTTCGTGTAAATTATCACCTCAACATATATAAGTATAACGATGCTTAATTATAAGAACAAGTGTGCAAAAGCTGAGTCAGTGCTGGGCAGAAGAAAAAGTGTTTTAACGGCAGCATGTCGCCAG